>NW_027507194.1:73409-78834 GCF_052324685.1 Brachyhypopomus gauderio | reverse complement strand
CACTCACTCACACACACACACCCACACACTTCACACTCACTCACACACACACACACCCACACACACACCCACACACACTTCACACACACACACACACACACACAACACACCCACACACACTTCACACACCACACACTTCACACACACACACACACACACACACACACACACACACACACACACACTTCACACTCACTCACACACACACACACTTCACACACCCACACACACACAAACACACCCACACACTTCACACACACCACACACACACACACACACACACACACACCCACACACTTCACACTCACTCACACACACACACACACTTCACACACACACTTCACACACAAACACACCCACACACACTCACACACACACCACACCCACACACTTCACACTCACTCACCACACACACACACACACACTTCACACACCCACACACTTCACACACACACACTCACTCACACCACCACACACACACACACTTCACACTCACTCACACACACACACACATCACACTCACAAACACACACACTCACTTCACTCACTCACACACACACACACCCACACACACACATCACACTCACAAACACACACACTCACTTCACTCACTCACACACACACACACACACACACACTTACTCACACACCTACACACTTCACACTCACACAAACTTCACACCACACACAAACACACACACACACACACACTTCACACCTCACTCACACACACACACACTTCACACACCCACACACACACTTCACACACACACACACACACTCACTCACACACACACACACTTCACACTCACTCACACACACACACACATCACACTCACAAACACACACACTCACTTCACTCACTCACACACACACACACACACACACACACACATCACACCACACAACACACACACTCACTTCACTCACTCACACACACACACACACACACTTACTCACACACCTACACACTTCACACTCACACAAACTTCACACACACACATAAACACACACACACACACTTCACACTCACACACACACTTCACACTCACACTTCACACTCACTAACACACACTTACTCGCACACACTTCACACTCACACACACTTCATACTCACACACCCCACACTTCACACTCACTCACACACACTTCACACTCACTCACACACACACACTTCACACTCACACACACTTCACACTCACACACACTTCACACTCACACACACACACACACTCACTCACACACTCGCACTCACACACACTCGCACTCACCACACACTCGCACTCACACACACTCAAACACACACACACACACACATGTGCATGCAGACAGAAATAAGGTCTTCCAATCCGGTTCTTCTCCTCTTTCGGGGGGGGGGGGGGGTGGGGGGGGGGGGGTATCGTTCTCTTGCAGACCGGATGAAGCTCATAACCCTGTTTGCTACCAGTTACGGGGCACTCAGTTCCCTCCAACACACACACACACACACACACACACACACATCCGCTACACTAACCATCGCGACAGATTCCAATCCCCCCCCGCCTGAAAAAAAGCTCACGCCCACCAAACTTGAGAGATCTGGTCAAATCTCAGTTCACTCAGTTCCCTCCGACACGCTGCAATCTAGAACACTTAAACTCAGGGAGGCATTTAGGACCACGCCGGTTTGCTCAGGTGTTTCTAATGCGCCAGCCTCCCTGATACTACTGATAAACCTAGAAGGAAAGAAGGTGACATTTATTTGTGTGGTGGAGAGATCACGGAGAGCTGAGCAGCAGGACAGAAGGGGAGAAGGTCAGAGGGGGAGGGGCTCGATCCTCCAAACGCAGGCAATCGCAAACGCAAACACACACACACACACACACACACACACACACACACACACACCACACACACACACACACAGAAGCGTAGTCAGAAGTGCTCAAAGACACCTACAGACACACACCCACATACACACATGATGGGGAATACGATCGGGGACATCAACAGACACGGTGATGCACGTGGCTGGAGGGACAAACAAGCAGAGACAGGACAAACGAGCCAAGAAACAACGGTCATAGGTCGGACGCCTAGGAGAACGAAGGTGAAAGGTCAGGAGATCACCTTACCTTGACATCAGCCTTCTTGTTCAGTAAACTCTTGGCTGCTGTAGTAGGAAACATGAGAGAGAGAGAAAGAAAGGGGGAGAGAGAGAGAGAGAGGAGAGAGAGGAGAGAGGAGGAGAGAGAGAGAGAGAGAGAGAGAGAGAGGAGAGAGAGAGAGAGAGAGACGCACACATGTTCAACGGACAGTCTGTATTAGCAAGTTAACTTTATCTTTGAAATATTGACATTTATGCATTTTAAGACAATAGCAGATGCTCAGGTTCCCATCAACAGTGATCCTCAGATAAAACATTGCGGTGTTAGACAGCGAGTTAAGCCCTCCACTGAGACACTAGTGTTGGGATGTCCACTGAGACACTAGTGTTGGGATGTCCACTGAGACACAATAGTGTTGGGATGTCCACTGAGACACAATAGTGTTGGGATGTCCACTGAGACACCAGTGTTGGGATGTCCACTGAGACACAATAGTGTTGGGATGTCCACTGAGACAATAGTGTTGGGATGTCCACTGAGACACTAGTGTTGGGATGTCCACTGAGACACTAGTGTTGGGATGTCCACTGAGACACAATAGTTTTGGGATGTCCACTGAGACACCAGTGTTGGGATGTCCACTGAGACACAATAGTGTTGGGATGTCCACTGAGACACCAGTGTTGGGATGTCCACTGAGACACAATAGTGTTTGGATGTCCACTGAGACAATAGTGTTGGGATGTCCACTGAGACACAATAGTGTTGGGATCCTTCTGTTAAAAGTCCTAAAAAGTCTTTCTGTTCTGGGCCACTTTGAAGATTTTATTTTCATTTTACTAAGCTAAAAATATCAAATGTATTCCTTCTTGTGAAAAGGTTATCATGCAGGCAGCAGTAATCAATACAGTAATAAACTCATTAGCGAAGTCTATGCATCATTAGCGAAGATTTTGCATCACACACTGCACCAGGTCTCGTGGCGTTTTAACCAATCACAGCACTGAGCCTGTAGACAGGAGGGGATGAGAAACACTCAGAAGAAATCAGGGTTAGCCCTAACCCTAACCCTAAACCTAGGCTTCTCCCTTGCAGGTTAAGATGACGAGCAGAAAACCCAGGAAAGAGGAGAAGACAGTGATGCGGACCTCAGAGGGTCAGGCAGGGCCCGGCCACATGCCATGACCCTTGACCCAGTGACCCGATCGGAGTGGCAACACATGGTCTGATGGTGGCGCACACGTTCGCTGGTTACATGCAAGTTTTGCATCTGGTGAAATGGAGTGAGGCTGAACCTGTGTGCGCTGAAAGGGATTAATGTCAGCCCTACGTTTGGCGTTAGGGTAAGGGTTAATGTTGCCCTTTCAACATTGGCCTCTTCCAGTGCAGAGCACAGGTGCCGTTTGTCTTGATATGGAGGCCAGGTAAGGGTCATGACCTACAGAACACACAGCGCCGCTACATTCAACCCAGGAATGAGAAAAAGAACAACGAAGCCTGTGGAGAAAGCTAAACTTGCGCTATAAGGGATGAGAGCAGAGAGAGAGAGAGAGAGAGAGAGAGAGAGAGAGAGAGAGAGAGAGAGAGGCTGGAGATTCTTACCTTGGGCATGTAGACAGGAGCAAGAAGAAGAGATGAGGAGAGAGGAAGAGAGAGGAGGATAACAGAGTTCAACATGTCAGCAGTAAGGAATCTGCACTTCCTGTTTTTTACTAAATTCTACAAGGGCCAAGTAATGGCCAAAAAGGTTACAGAATTAAAAAAATAGATATGCTGAGCTTACTAACTGACGGTAATAAAAACTGCATAAACAAATATAAATAAAACAAATAAATACATCTGTAACTACAACAACTCACCATTTAAACTGCAAAAAAAAAATTGGTGTACATGACGATTAAAGAGATATTTTCAGAAGCCAGGTTTCTGATTTCGATTGGCCACGGTGAGAATGAGGGTGTGGCACTTGGGAGGGGCTTGAGGAGAAGGGGGTGGAGACAAGGGTAACACCTGATTATTCATTATTAACATCTGCTCCATCACACATGGTGCCCAGATTTTTCCTCTATGGGCCTGCTGCCCGTCCTGGCCAACAGAATCAGCTCTCCCCTCCTCTCCCCCTCTCCTCTCCTCCCCTATCCTCCTCTCCTCTCCTCTCCTCCCCTATCCTCCTCTCCCCCCTCTCCTCTCCTCCCTCTCCCCCTCTCCTCTCCTCTCCCCTCTTCCTCTCTTCTCCCCCTCTCCTCTCCTCCTCTCCCCTCCCTCTCCCCTCTTCTCCCCCTCTCCTCTCCTCCTCTTCCCTCTCTTCTCCTCCTCTCCTCTCCCCCTCTCCTCTCCCCCTCGTCCTCTTCCCTCTCCTCTCCTCTCCCCCTCTTCCTCTCTTCTCCTCCTCTCCTCTCCCCCTCTCCTCTCCTCATCTCCCCCTATCCCCCTCTCCTCCTCGTGTCACAGTGAGGATCCCTCTCTCTCTCTCAGCAGGACTGTTATATTGGGTTCATGATTCTAGGGGGGTTTTCTTCGTAATTGAAAAAAAAATGACACAATGACTTTGTGTTCTTTATAAAGAGCTTCTGATTTATTACCCCAAAACATGCTCAGGCATTGTGTCCTTATGAAGCATAAACATATGAATATTATATAGTTATAAACCACCTGTGTCAAAAGCATCGTATAGCCAACAACACCCCCCCCAAATAATAATAAATGTCATACTAAACTCCATCATACTGAATCTCCACCATGCAGTGGAACATGTTAGTGAACATGCGTTAGCTCAGTTGTCCATGCACCATTCAGTACAGTAGCAGGCAGCCTGTTCCATTACCACTTTAGGGTGAACTTCACAATCTCATACAAATACAGAGGGACAGGAAAGAGGAAGAGGATGAGGAAGAGGAGGACCAAAGGTGAAGAGGTAGGTGAGTTTGAAATAGAAACAGATGAAAGAGAAGAAGAACAAAACAAGGAAACTTGTGGAATTTAGTGGATGGAGAATGAGCTGCAGGAGAAAACACACACTGGGAAAAACAAAGAAAACTGACAGTCAATGTAACCAATCAGCTGTTTTGATATGGAGAGAGCTAAGAAGGAGCCAGGAAGGGGTGAGGGACAGGAAGGACAGAGAGACAGGGGTGAGGGACAGAGAGACAGGGGGTGAGGGACAGAGAGACAGGGGTGAGGGACAGAGAGACAGGGGTGAGGGACAGAGAGACAGGGGTGAGGGACAGAGAGACAGAGTGAGGGACAGAGAGACAGGGGTGAGGGACAGAGAGACAGGGGGTGAGGGACAGAGAGACAGGGGTGAGGGACAGAGAGACAGGGGTGAGGGACAGAGA
>NW_027507194.1:50909-70909 GCF_052324685.1 Brachyhypopomus gauderio | reverse complement strand
AGTGTGTGTCGGTGTGTCTCTCTGAAGCCAAGATGATAAGATAATCACCAATTCCACCATTGTTGCACAGAAACAGCAATACCAGAATGATGTTACCCAGCATAAAATAGCAAAGACTTTTACGTTATCATCATCGTGCATAACATCATCAAAAGATTCAGAGAATCTGGAACAATCGCTGTGCGTAAGGGTCAAGGCCGTAAAACTCTACTGGATGATCGTGATCTCCGGGCCCTTAAACGTCACTGCACCTCAAACAGGCGCCACTGTCAAGGAAATAACAGAATGGGCTCAGGAATATTTCCAGAAAGCATCGTCAGTGAACACAGTCCACCATTGCCAGCTGAAACTCTACAGTGCAAAGAGGAAGCCATTTCTAAGAAAGCTCCACAAACTCAGACGTTTACACTGGGCCAGGGGTCATTTAAAATGGAGTGTGGGCAAAATGGAAGACTGTTCTGTGGTCAGATGAGGGACGATTTGAAGTTCTTTATGGAACACTGGGACGCCATGTCATCTGGACCAGAGAGGACAAGGATAACCCAAGTTGTTATCAACGCTCCGTTCAGAAGCCTGCATCACTGATGGTATGGGATTGCATGAGTGCTTGTGGCATGGGCAGCTTGCATGTCTGGAAAGGCACCATTAATGCAGAGAACTATGTTCAGGTTCTAGAACAACATCTGCTCCCATCTAGACGTCGTCTCTTTCAGGGAAGACCCTGTATTATTCAACAAGATAATGCCAAACCACATTCTGCAGCAATCACAACATCATGGCTACGTAGGAGAAGGATCCGGGTACTGAAATGGCCAGCCTGCAGTCCAGATCTTTCACCTATAGAGAACATTTGGTGCATCATAAAGAGGAAGGTGTGACAAAGAAGGCCCAAGACAATTGAACAGTTAGAGGCCTGTATTAGACACGAATGGGAGAGCACTCCTAGAAACTGGTCTCCTCTGTCCCCAGACGTCTGTTGAGTGTTGTAAGAAGGGGGAGATGCCACACAGTGGTAAAAATGGCCTTGTCCCAATTTTTTTGGGATTTGTTGACGCCATTAAATTTAGAAACAACATATTTTTCCCTTAAATTGAAACACTCTCTCTGTTTAAACTTTTGATCTGTGATTTGTGTTCTTTTCTGAATAAAATATTAGATGTTGGCACCTCCACATCATTGCATTCAGTTTAATTCACAATTTGTTTAGTGTCCCAACTTTTTTGGAATCCTGTGTGTGTGTGTGTGTGTGTGTGTGTGTGTGTGTGTGTGTGTGTGTGTGTGTGTGTGTGTGTGTGAGAGAGAGAAACACCTTCAGTTTCCTCCTGGCGTTAAACTTCTTCAGACATTCCACCGTCTCCTGTCTGTGCATCATGGAGGCCACCGTGGATCGTTGCTATTGGAAATAAGCAGAATTGACACTGTGACGCATTAGATGTTGACATGAGTTTGCACAAGCGTGTGTTTGGGTGGATTCTGGGTATCAATGGTGTGTGTGTGTACTTACGCAGACCCAGGGGTGTTTAAGTGCCTCCTGAGCAGTGATTCTCTTGGCTGGATTGATGGTCAACATCTGGTTGATCAGATTTTTGGCTTCCGGAGTGACCGTGTCCCACTCAGGTGACGGAAACTACCAGAAAATATCAGAAGGACTGCAGTGCACAGACAGCCAAGCAAAACGTTGTCCTCCTGCACAGGTTAAACAGCCTTGGCACATGAGGTCTGATTACCTACAGGTCATGAGGTCTGATTACCTACAGGTCATGAGGTCTAATCCAGGGAGAGCATCTCTACATTTACGGCATTTAGCAGACGCTCTTATCCAGAGCGACTTATAAAGTGCTTTGCTTCTGATCACAGAATACATCCTAGGAAATAGTACAGATAGGCCAGAATTCAAGACACCATTGAGTCAGACTACTACTAAACTACAGGAGTCAATATTATTACCTAGTGTTTTGCAAGTTAGACATTTGCCTAGAAGCACAAATAACCATAAACAGACATACAATTTAAGAACAACGGCAAGTGGTATCAGCTGAATTAGTGCTCTGGTAAGAACTCAACAAACAGGTGAGTCTTCGGGCTACGTTTCAGCCTACGGTCAGGTTATACAGTCTTTTTTTGACAGTTTTTTGACTACAGTCAAACATATTGGCAGAACAAAAATCATCACAGCGTTGTGTCTTCTTTCAGTGAGACATAGCAGTGAGACAGAATTAAACTGATCAGGTCTGAACACCTGGCGTCCTCCTGGGACAGCTGTCCTGACACGTATGCCACTATGTTAGCTGTCCACATCAGCCCTCTAGGGGGACACTAATGTCTGCAGTTAACCCGTTCTACTCCAATTATTAGTCCATTTAAGTGACACTGTAGCTGTAAATTCAGAATTTACGTAACAGAAATTAATACAGGAACTGAGGAAGCAGGTATAAAATGCATATGAGTAAAATGATTTTGAGAAACAGAAGACTTCATCTGTGAGAGGTGGAAATAAGGACGTGGAGAACGGAGGAGAGAATGAGGAGCGACTCACATCATAAGCTCCAGCCTTGATCTGCTGGTACAGTTTATGCTGGTCTTCATCCCAGAATGGAGGGTAGCCAACCAGGAGAATGTAGAGGATCACACCTGAGACACACACACACACACACAGGCACGCACGCACGCATACACAATACTGACTTTCTCTTGTATTTTTGTGTTCACTCTTCATATTTGCAGGAATGTGCAGGGCTTGGAACAGAGTGAAAGAGTTTATGTTTGAGTTTGAGCACATGTGTGTTTTGTTTGAGTATCTGAGTGTGTGTCTTGTGTTTGAGAGTGTGTGTCTTGTGTTTGAGAGTGTTGTGTGTCTTGTGTTTGAGTGTGTGTGTCTTGTGTTTGAGTGTGTGTGTCTTGCGTTTGAGTGTGTGTGTTGTGTGTCTTGCGTTTGAGTGTGCGTGTCTTGCGTTTGAGTGTGCGTGTCTTGCGTTTGAGTGTGTGTGTCTTGCGTTTGAGTGTGTGTGTCTTGCGTTTGAGTGTGTGTGTCTTGCATTTGAGAGTGTGTGTTGTGTGTCTTGTGTTTGAGTGTGCGTGTCTTGTGTTTGAGTGTGCGTGTCTTGTGTTTGAGTGTGCGTGTCTTGTGTTTGAGTGTGCGTGTCTTGTGTTTGAGTGTGCGTGTCTTGTGTTTGAGAGTGCTGTGTGTCTTGTGTTTGAGAGTGCTGTGTGTCTTGTGTTTGAGAGTGCTGTGTGTCTTGTGTTTGAGAGTGTTGTGTGTCTTGTGTTTGAGAGTGTTGTGTGTCTTGTGTTTGAGTGTGCGTGTCTTGTGTTTGAGTGTGCGTGTCTTGTGTTTGAGTGTGCGTGTCTTGTGTTTGAGTGTGTGTATCTTGTGTTTGAGTGTGTGTGTCTTGTGTTTGAGTGTGTGTGTTTTGTGTCTTGCGTTTGAGTGTGTGTGTCTTGCGTTTGAGTGTGTGTGTCTTGCGTTTGAGTGTGTGTGTTGTGTGTCTTGCGTGTCTTGCGTTTGAGTGTGCGTGTCTTGCGTTTGAGTGTGCGTGTCTTGCGTTTGAGTGTGTGTGTCTTGCGTTTGAGTGTGTGTGTCTTGCGTTTGAGTGTGTGTGTCTTGCATTTGAGAGTGTGTGTTGTGTGTCTTGTGTTTGAGTGTGCGTGTCTTGTGTTTGAGTGTGCGTGTCTTGTGTTTGAGTGTGCGTGTCTTGTGTTTGAGAGTGCTGTGTGTCTTGTGTTTGAGAGTGCTGTGTGTCTTGTGTTTGAGAGTGCTGTGTGTCTTGTGTTTGAGAGTGTTGTGTGTCTTGTGTTTGAGAGTGTTGTGTGTCTTGTGTTTGAGTGTGCGTGTCTTGTGTTTGAGTGTGCGTGTCTTGTGTTTGAGTGTGCGTGTCTTGTGTTTGAGAGTGTTGTGTGTCTTGTGTTTGAGTGTGTGTATCTTGTGTTTGAGTGTGTGTGTCTTGTGTTTGAGTGTGTGTGTTTTGTGTCTTGCGTTTGAGTGTGTGTGTCTTGCGTTTGAGTGTGTGTGTCTTGTGTTTGAGTGTGTGTGTTGTGTGTCTTGTGTTTGAGTGTGTGTCTTGTGTTTGAGTGTGTGTGTCTTGCGTTTGAGTGTGTGTGTCTTGTGTTTGAGTGTGTGTGTTGTGTGTCTTGTGTTTGAGTGTGTGTCTTGCGTTTGAGTGTGTGTGTCTTGTGTTTGAGTGTGTGTGTCTTGTGTTTGAGTGTGTGTGTCTTGTGTTTGAGTGTGTGTGTTGTGTGTCTTGTGTTTGAGTGTGTGTCTTTTGTTTGAGTGTGTGTTGTATGTCTTGTGTTTGAGTGTGTGTGTCTTGTGTTTGAGTGTGTGTGTCTTGTGTTTGAGTGTGTGTATCTTGTGTTTGCGTGTGTATCTTGTGTTTGAGTGTGTATCTTGTGTTTGAGTGTGTATCTTGTGTTTGAGTGTGTTTAAGTGTGTTTGAGTGTGTATCTTGTGTTTGAGTGTGTATCTTGTGTTTGAGTGTGTATCTTGTGTTTGCGTATGTTTGAGTGTGTATCTTGTGTTCGAGTGTGTTTGAGTGTATTTGAGTGTGTATCTTGTGTTTGAGTGTGTTTGCGTGTGTTTGAGTGTGTCTTGTGTTTGAGTGTGTTTGAGTGTGTATCTTGTGTTTGAGTGTGTTTGCGTGTATTTGAGTGTGTTTGAGTGTGTTTGAGTGTGTATCTTGTGTTTGAGTGTGTTTGCGTGTGTTTCAATCAATCAATCAATCAATCAATCAAATTTTATTTATATAGCGCTTTTTACAACAGTTGTTGTCACAAAGCAGCTTTACAAGTCAATCAATCAATCAATCAAATTTTATTTATATAGCGCTTTTTACAACAGTTGTTGTCACAAAGCAGCTTTACAAGTGCCGAGTCCTAGCCCCCAGTGAGCAAGCTAAGGGGCGACAGTGGCAAGGAAAAACTCCCTAGTTTTTTGCATGAGGAAGAAACCTTGAGAGGAACCAAGACTCAGGGGGGGAACCCATCCTCCTCTGGCCGACACCGGTCACC
This sequence comes from Brachyhypopomus gauderio, assembly GCF_052324685.1. Taxonomy (NCBI): domain Eukaryota; kingdom Metazoa; phylum Chordata; class Actinopteri; order Gymnotiformes; family Hypopomidae; genus Brachyhypopomus; species Brachyhypopomus gauderio. Next base: position 65,905 of record NW_027507194.1, on the reverse strand, counting down.
ATGACAACAACAACAATTTAGACAGAAAGAAATAAAAAAAAGGAAAAAAAAAGGAAAAGATGTAGTGTTTGAATGTATATCTTGTGTTTGAGTGTGTATCTTGTGTTTGAGTGTGTTTGCGTGTGTTTGAGTGTATATCTTGTGTTTGTGTGTGTTTGAGTGTGTATCTTGTGTTTGAGTGTGTTTGCGTGTGTTTGAGTGTGTATCTTGTGTTTGAGTGTGTTTGCGTGTGTTTGAGTGTGTTTGCGTGTGTTTGCGTGTGTTTGCGTGTGTTTGAGTGTGTATCTTGTGTTTGAGTGTGTATCTTGTGTTTGCGTGTGTTTGTGTGTGTTTGAGTGTGTATCTTGTGTTTGAGTGTGTTTGAGTGTGTTTGCGTGTGTTTGAGTGTGTATCTTGTGTTTGAGTGTGTTTGCGTGTGTTTGAGTGTGTATCTTGTGTTTGAGTGTGTTTGAGTGTGTTTGAGTGTGTATCTTGTGTTTGAGTGTGTTTGAGTGTGTATCTTGTGTTTGAGTGTGTATCTTGTGTTTGAGTGTGTTTGCGTGTGTTTGAGTGTGTTTGAGTGTGTATCTTGTGTTTGAGTGTGTATCTTGTGTTTGAGTGTGTTTGCGTGTGTTTGAGTGTGTATCTTGTGTTTGAGTGTGTTTGAGTGTATTTGAGTGTGTTTCATTACCACAGGCCCAGATGTCCACAGGTTTTCCATACGCCTCCTTCCTCAGCACCTCAGGGGACAAATACCCTGGTGTCCCTGCAAATCCTGCATTACACAAACACACGTGTGACCGCACACACACACACACGCGCACACACACATGCGCATGCACACACTCATATGTAATAATCATAATCACAAAAACTAATGTATTTAGGCATCTAAGGTAACTTAAACTCTTGAAAGCTCACCTAACTGTAACTAGACCTACCGTTAACCCTGAAATTAGAAACCACAGGGACTACATTTCAAACCTCACCTATGCTATTTATACTGAAGACAGTTTGAGCGGAACTGCCTTTCCCTCCTGAGAGCATCACTAAAATAGATGTGATGGGGGGTGTGTTGGGCTCTGAAATCAGCAACTACACATTTGAAACAGTGCAGTTGTATTAACCAGATAACCAATTACAGGTTGGACTCCTTCAGTGGGTAAACATGTCTGCTCATGGCTCCTTTAAAACAACTAGAAATTTCCATCTTCAAAAGACCAATACGAACAGAAAACTAGCATTTTCAGTGGCAAAATTTGTAAGCAATGGTGAACATGCTGTGAAAGGGAGACTACACAGAGGCCGAGGTACTGGTACATACCGAACCACACCTGTAGGCAGAGGCGGAGCTACATACTGAACTACGCATCCTGGAAGATGCAGAGCTACGTACGAACCACACCTGCAGACAGAGGCGGAGCTACAAACCAAACCACGCCTCCTGGAAGAGGCGGAGCTACGTACCGAACCACACCTGCAGGCAGAGGCGGAGCTACATACCGAACCACGCCTCCTGAAAGAGGCGGAGCTACATACCGAGCCACGCCTGCTGGAAGAGGCGGGGCTACGTACCAAACCATGCCTGCTGGAAGAGGCGGGGCTACGTACCGAACCATGCCTGCTGGAAGAGGCGGGGCTACATACCGAACCATGCCTGCTGGTCTCCCTGCACCTCGATGGCCAAGCCAAAGTCCGCCAGCTTCACTGCAGCGTTCTTACACTTGCTGGCCAGAAGCAGGTTCTCTGGCTGGAGGTAGAAAGGGGGGATAGGACATGAGTACATCACACACACACACACACACACACACACACACACACACACACACACACACACTCACACCTCACACACACACACTCACACCTCACACACACACTCACACTCACACCTCACACACACACACACTTCACACACACACCTCACACTCACACACACACCTCACACTCACACACCTCTGCATCATAAACGCATGCTCACAGATGGCCAGACACCAAACTCTGTCCGTCATATGCATGCAGTCATATACACACACACACAAACAGTTGAGAGCTGTTCAGAAACATGAGTAATGCAGGAAAACACACCCACAATATCAGAACACATGAACACACACATAGACACACTGGCAAGTTAACACCATGCATTGTTCTAACCCCAAATCTTTTAAAGGTTAAGCACACAACAGATTAGAGGTTAATCTACACTTTGTCTTGCGGCACACCTGGGCCTGCACCCGTAGAGAGAATCCACTTAAAGCTCAACGGTGGTGTGATTGTGTCATCTTGGATCAAGACAAGATGGAATATTTCACCAGACTGTGGTTATAAAACTCAAATCTCTCTCTACTAAATGTGAGGTGGTGTGTGTGTGTGCGTGTGTGTGTTTGTGTATGTGTGTGTGGTGTACCTATCAGACGACCCACATTAGCAGCCTCATTACTTTCTGTCACTGATAGATACTAACACTGTGCTCTCTCTCATGGGATTCCCCAATACACACACACACACACACACACACACACACAGATACACACGTAACTGTAAAATGGACAATGCTATAACTCATAAATTTATTGATTCTGACAGCGCACGCACACACGCGCATGCACACACACAAAAACAACACTGCAGTTTAAACACAAGACTTTTGTCTCTTTGCAGGGGCTTGGTGTCACTGTGATGCATCTCTCTCTCTCTCTCCCTCTCTCTCTCTCTCTCTATCCCTCTCTCTCTCTACTACGCTATACTGGCCTCTGCACCACTCAGTGAAGTGAACAAACTCCTGCTCCTTACAGCAGAACTGGGCCTGTCCACATACAACCTTTCACCCTGTAGCTTCCCGAGTAAAGGAACCCCCACACATCCCACTTTGTGCCAATTCGTTACTCCCACTGACAAGCTTGTTTTTTGTTTTTAAGGTAGTGTTTTTGCCCACAAAATGTGGTGGTATCGCATCACTACGGCTCAGTGCCACTGCTGAATGGACAAGCTGGCCTGCACCCACAGAGCTAACCCAAGAGATAACCCAAACCTCACGGCTGAACGTATCACACTTTGACGAACGCTGAAGTTCTCTCAGAGTGTGAGAGGGTCTGGAAAAAGTCTCCATCTCCCTCTAATTCATCTTCTGTCTCAACCTGCATCACGTTCCACAGTCCTTCCACAGCTACATGTACAAAAACATGCAGACACAAACACACCAGCTGTGTTTACAAAAAAATCAAAAACATATTTGAGTCAAATGTCCATGTGCAAAAGAGAATCAGATCCTGGTGTGGATAGAGCATCCCATGAAGGGTGTGTGTTTGTGTGTGGGCATTTGTTGGTTTTTGTTTGTATGTGCCTCTGGCGTAAGTGCACACGTACGTGTAATATGATCTCTCTTACTCCAGTGGTTCAGAACCCTTGCAGCAGCGTTCTGAACTCGCAGTAGGTGAGAAATGGAGCTCTTTGGAAGAGCAGATAGAACTGCGTTACATTAATCTAGCCTTGATGTGATAAATGCATGGACAAATTTTTCACTGTGAACAGGAGAGAGCATATCTCAGACCTTAGCAATGTTTCGAACGTGAAAATAAGCTGTCTTGCATGTAGTCAAGATGTGGGATTTGAAGCTGAGCTCATTATCAAAGGTGACACCCAGGTTCTTAACACGTAGCTTGGCATTCAGATTCATTTGATTTAAATAAGTCTGGACATCATTCCTTTGTGAATCACTACCAAGAACAAGAACCTCTGTCTTCTCTTTATTTAACTGCAGAAAATTGTCAGACATCCATGTCTGTATATCACCTATACAGTCAAACAGTGAGCAAATTGATTTTAGGGCTTTAGGTTCTAGATAAATGTAAAGTTGAGTGTCATCTGCATATTGATGATAACTAATACCATGTTTGTTAATGATATGTGGTAACGGGAGCATATATAGGTTGAACAGTAACGGCCCAAGAATTGATCCTTGGGGGACGCCACAAGTTATTTTTTGACGTGTGGAGGAAGAGGTACCTAATGCTACATAGTAATCACGCCCAGTTAGGTACGATCTAAACCAGTCTAAGACTAAGCCACTAAGGCCTACCCAGCTCTGTAGTCGATCAAGAAGTATTTCATGATCAACAGTGTCAAAAGCAGCGCTTAAATCTAGCAGAAAAAGGACTGAAAGTTTGCATGCATCCTTATTCAATCTCTGGTCATTTACTACATTAACTAGTGCTGTTTCAGTGCCGTGGAGAGCTCTGAAACCAGACTGAAAAGTGTCATTTATCTGATTTACTTTGACAATCATTCAACTGGATTGACACTTTTTCAATGATTTTGCTAAGAAAGGAAAGGTTAGATATAGGTCGATAGTTATTGAGAGCTGTGGGATCAAGGATTCTGTTCTTTAATAATGGTTTAACCATTGCAGTTTTAAGAATATTAGGGAATTCACCCAATTGCAGAGACTGATTAACAATCGTTAGAACTTCATTTGCTAATGAGTTCAGAACCTGCTTGAAAAAGCATGTTGGTAAAGGGTCCAGTTCACATGTAGAGGATTTTAGTGATGAGATCACATCAAGTAGTGTTACCATGTCAACTTCTTGGAAATAAGACATATTAAAGTTAGGCTGAGTAACTGATATAAGGGTTGATGGTCTATTAGTGCTTGTTGCTATGTTTTGCCTTATACTAGTAATCTTGTTGCTAAAAAAATATTGCAAACTCATCACATTTTTCAACTGAAACAGTCTCAGGGAAGACACAGGAGGTGGGGTTTACAAGCTGATCGATTCTAAGTCATGGTGAAGTCTCGCGTTACGTAATTACAAAATTACACGAGACTTTACACAGCAGGTTCTGGGACACACTCATGCGTGGAAAAGTTTCAAAACAAATGGAGGAAAGAGATATTCAACCGGCCCCATCTTTGTTTAAGGCAAAGACCGAATTTGACACAATGAAGCTTGTGTGCAAGGCTTGTGTAACGCGGTGAGCATGGGAATGTACACACCACGTGAAATAATATAGAGAAGGGTGGACCCAAGTGCCGGCTCGCAAGAGCAAGACGTTTGACACCTGTCAAATGTATTAGCGAGAGGGCTTTTACCAGAGCACTATTTTTGTTAATTATATGTGAGACACTTTATTTGTCATTCTGTCTTGCAAAGCAGACTGTAGTAGATCGTGCAGATTTTATAGACTGAAGCAGAAATGTTTATAAATCAAATCATTTTTGAATCGAAAATCGATTTTGAATCGAATCGTGGCCCCCCAAAATCGGAATCGAATCATGAGATAGTAAATGATTCTTACCCCTACAACTTATGTTGTTTAAGTCTTATATTATTAAACATTATCTATTAAACACAATACTTAAAAGGTTACAGAGCCTTTCTCTGACACAATTCTTACACCCAGAGTTGTATAATAACGAAGTAGAACTACTTCACTACTATACTTTAGAACTAAAATGCTGTATCTGTACTTTACTGGAGTATAATGGGGGGGGCAGTATGGAGTATAATGGGGGCAGTCATGGCCTGGTGGTTAGGGAACTGGTCTTGTGACCGGAGGGTCGTGGGTTCGATCCCCAGACCTGAGGCCATGACTGAGGTGCCCCTGAGCAAGGCCCTTAACCCTCAATTGCTCACTTGTATAAAAATGAGATAAAAATGTAAGTCGCTCTGGATAAGGGCGTCTGCCAAATGCCATAAATGTAAATGTAAATGTATAATTTTTTTTCTCCTACTTCCACTTTTACTTCACTACATATTTTCCATCTGTAGGTACCATGCTAAACCAGCAGGTGGCAGTACCACTGGAAACACATGGAACAAGCTTGCTTTGACGGAAGTAAGGGTGTGTCTACAGTTCAGGTGTTTAAATACCCTGAACAGCCATTCATCTCTCTCTCTCTGGTTTGACCGACACATAGGTTAGACCTATTAAAGAGAGGCTCCGTAATATCTCCCTCTCTCTCTGGTTTGACCGACACATAGGTTAGACCTATTAAAGAGAGGCTCCGTAATATCTCCCTCTCTCTCTGGTTTGACCGACACATAGGTTAGACCTATTAAAGAGAGGCTCCGCCACTTCTCTCTCTCTGGTTTGACTGACACCGAGGTTAGACCTATTAAAGAGAGGCTCCGCCACTTCTCTCTCTCTCCGGTTTTCTTTGAGAACACGCGAACTTTGCAACGACTAACAGCAAACAGCTGAAAGTCGTACTACTTAATTAACGAGCCCGAGTTACGGTGCAATCTAACCAGTAACCGATCAACGGTACCCGCGACAACAGATTCACCTAACTACTTCAATCAAGCTTGTTAACGCGGCCACACGGACTGAAACAAAGGCGATCAATTCCCTGTTGTTAAACCGTGAACGAGACTCTCATTCCTGGACGATTCCCCAGCACACCTGGACGACGTCGCTTTTAATCAACGAGGAGTTGGCGGTGAGAGAATTCCAGGAGAATTCAGGGAGGACGAGGAAACCACCCAAAACCCTCAACACGTGAGACTCTTACCGCTGGGCATAGTTTATAGAAGGGCAAAGTTACTTGAACTGCAGAGTTAACCAAGTTTTCTGTTAATACATTCTGAATGTTTAACTTTATTGTCATAAACTTCGTTAAGATTTGTACACACAAGTTCTCCACCTGGCATGCAATCTCCATGTTTTATCTTCTGAATATTTGACAACTTGTAGTTCCCATTCTCAGACACACTACATTAATTTTTGGTTAGTAAGCCAGCGCCATTACTCTTTGTTCTGACCACGTTGGAATAAACCAGCTGAGCTCATTAACATAGTCGCGCTGCTCTACTGTTTAAAGTCGGCGCCATTTTAGTTGCTTTGTTCTCCATAGGAGAACTGAGATTACAACTCCGCCTCCTCACACGCGCACAAGCGCGCACACTTACTCCTCCCCTTTTTTTTACACACACACACACTAGATGCTGAGTCTTCACTGTAAATATACTGATCCATGTTGATGCTCTTTGTGTTTTAGAATAGTTGGTTTTAAATAAATGTATCATTTATTTTCACCAAATTGTCTGTGTTGATGTCATTCAAAAGTGGTTGTTGCCAAAACCTCCAAAGAATTCATTGTTAAATCCTTCAGATACCAAACCATTCATTACCTTTAGTTGATAACTAAACTTGTGGTTCTGGTATAATTAGAATATGAGACTGATTCTAAAATTAATGAGACTGATTAATAATTAAGGTAAAACAAATTATATCTACTTTAAAGGATTAGTAGGTGAAACCCCTACACATCAGTTTAATACTTTTACTCCAATACATTTTTTACGTGCTGTATAGTTACTCGTTACAATTATAAACATGTTAGCAGGCGCTGTCACCGGGTCAAGCGATCAGGCTGTCTTATGAGAAAACTGTGCATGCTCCGGTCGCGTCTCGTTTACTCTGCTGCTGCCTTCACTCAACACTTGAGCTTCGTAATCTAGGTTCACTTGACACGTCGTGACTACCGCAGGAGTCCGCGCGGCAAAAATGACGCAATCGCGGTGGCTCCGCCCATGCGTGTTGGCTCCGCCCATGCCCGTTGGCCACGCGCACGGTCGCGTTGCGAGGTCGTGCACCTCTCGATTTTTGCACGTGCAAAGTTACAAGGTGGAATTCATGCACTTGTACGGCACTTTGAAGGTCCATTTTCAGTATTTTCCAGCACCTTCAGCTTAATTTATATATTTATACAAATACACATATACTCGAAATTATTCCAAATAATTAGCTTTTTATCTCATTAAAAGAGATGGTACCATGTTTGGTAACAGCAGAAGAGCAGCATAAGTGCTGCATAATAAGCTTGTTGGTGTTTTAATGTACATATATTGTAGAGGTGTGCCAAAAAATCGATTCATATATCAAAAATCGATTCTCATTTACTACGATTCAGAATCGATTTTAAATGTCCCAAAATCGATTCTAAGTCGTGGTGAAGTCTCGCGTTACGTAATTTCAAAATTACGCGAGACTTTACGCAGCATGTTCTGGGACACACTCATGCGCGGAAAAGGTTCAAAACACATGGAGGAAAGAGATATTTAACCTGTCCGGTCTTCAATTAAGGCAAAAATATGGGTTCATTTTGGTTTTTACCGAATGCCGGGGAAGACCGAACTGGACACAATGTAGCTCGTGTCCAAGGCTTGTGTAACGCGGTGAGCAAGGGAGCGTTAATATAGAGAAGGGTGAGAAATAATATAGAGAAGGATGGACCAAAGTGAAATAATATAGAGAAGGATGGACCCAAGTGCCGGCTCGCAAGATCAAGACGTTTGACACTCAAATGTATTAGCGAGAGGGAAATGCGCACAGCGACCCAGAACAAACAAACAAAACAACACGGAAGACTTGACGCGCATGAGAATAGAAACCAAAACCGCGAGGGCACGGAGTAAATAGAAACAAAAAACCAATGCGGAAAATACAACGCGTGAAAAATAACACTCAACCGTAGTGAGACGGTAGAAAGAAACAAAACAACAACAGTAACTAAAAAACAGCACGGATAAATGCAACGCGAAAACGAAACCAAGGACACCAGCAGACGTAACTGGCAAAAAATGCTGCAGCAAAATAAAACCCTTCCCAAAAATAAAGGCAAAACGGTTAGGAAGATATACAGGACTGGGAAAACTTGAGATGGGTCAGGAAGCGACGCATGAGATACTCTAATAAGTAAAGAGAAAGCATAACAGAGAGAGGTGGCGAGACACCATTAAACGATAAGCAATCACAGAGAAAGCAGAGACTGGCCGAGAACGTAGGGTTACGTCAGTTTAGTCTGGGACTGACTCTGGTGCCCCTAGCGACGGCTGGGGGAACTGCATCCGAGCCAGCCCTGACAGCTCGCAAAATGAAGCTCAAGAATTTTGGTAACAACAAAAACCATTTTATTTTACCAAAGCACTTAATTTTTGTTAATTAAATGTGAAAGACACTTAATTTTCTGTATTTGTCATTCTGTCTTGCAAAGCAGACTGTAGTAGATCATGCAGATTTTATAGACTGAAGCAAACATTTTTATAAATCAAATCGTTTTTTGAATCGAAAATCATTTTGAATCGAAAATCGATTTTTGAATTGAATTGACCCCCAAAATCGGAATCGAATCGAATCGTGAGATAGTAAACGATTCCCACCCCTAATATATTGGCACCTTCCACACCTTCAACATCGAGTGATCATGGCGGTGGCGGTGAGGAAAGAGACCACCCTGGCCCTACCTAGAGACAGGGTTTGAGGAAGGAGACCACCTTGGCCCTACCTAGAAACAATGTTTGCGTTTGCTGGAGTAAAAGTAAATTCCTATAGGATGAAGTGCCATCTCTGCCTCCCTAAAGAGGGTGAAATGGCCTTCTAAAATTCACCTTTGAACTTGAAGAAACACATCAATGTAAGTTAGAAATATAACACACAGAAGACACTCCAGCTTGAACTGTCAGTAAGCGCTAGTTACTAATTATATTCATGACGTGCTGCAGTTTTCACTTAACATTAGCTGGCAATCATAAAGGCGATGTCACACTGAGTTGTGTTTTGATGGAGTACTTGTACTTTTACTCAAGTATAGGTATAATACTTTATACAACACTGCTTACATTCCATGATTAATATATTGTTTGAAAATGATCCCATTGACTATAGCTGGAATCTAAATATGACTGATGCTAATCTTCATAGCACGAGTGCTCATCAATTCACGTCATTCATGTCAAACACGTTCGAGAGACCAGCTCATGCAAAACAAGACAATACAAAACACACACACACGCGCGCACACACAGAAAAGATGTGCCAGCCAAAATCACAAAGGATTGCAGGAGCTGGTGTGGACTGCATCTAATCTTCCAAAATCAAGTATATCTGCGAAGGATCTGAAACAGTTCCATTATTTTACTGCTGTGAGTACAGGTGTCTCTCAATCTCTTGATGCAACATGGCTAAACCAGTTAGAAATTTCAACCTTACGTTGGACTGCAAATGCAATCCTAATAAGAGTTATCCTAAACCTGACACTGCACAAACAACAAAGACCTAAACAGACAAAACTACATTTCCCAGCAATGGTCAGAGGTCAGAGGTCAGATGTGCACTCAAACCTGAGTCAGTATGGCCTGCAATTCTGCTGCCTGTGCCTTACAGGAAACGACACTTTCGTTTGAATGAAGCAAAACTTTGGGGTTTGAAGCTTTGGGGTTTGAAGGGCAGACAGAAGCTTTCAAATGGTGTCATTGGACAGATGACATCATGAGGACAGCACACCACATTTTAGCTTTAGCTTTCCTTTCATAAACCACTCGAACAATCATGAAAGAGACTCTGAACATCAATGACAGATGTTGTGTGACTACAGCTATGGAAAACTACACAAAAAATGTATAACTTACATACACAAACTTCTCACATCTCCAAAAGCAAATGCACACACAGTGATAGCGATTCTTCTACTACTGACACCACACAGAATATCACCTGTGTAAACCCAGACACACACACACACACACACACACACACACACACACACACGCGTACATAGAATCAAGCTTCCTCACACACCTCTTGGCAGACAACGACATGACACCTGTGACTCACCTTCAGGTCTCGGTGCACCACACCCATTTGATGGCAGTGAAGCACCGCCTCCAGGATCTGCTGGATGCAATGACTGCATGCAAACACCAGGGGGTGCATGTTAGTCTGAGCAGCACTACAGTCCCGTGCATAGGCCAGGGGCGGGGGTGGGGGGAGTTTGAGGGGGGGGGGGGGGGGCTCTACAGACGCAAGCTCTTGCCTCCCACTGCCAAGAAGACTGGGACTCACAGCAATAAACACTTCAATGACAGGACCTGCCTCACCATAAGTAGAAACTAGAGCACTATGAGAAATAACTTGGAAGCCAGTTTATTGATAAACTCCCAGCTTACAGTGACACTGTATTTCTCCCACTGCATAATCACAACCAGACCTGATGTGAACCAATCAGACAGGCTGGGGGTGTTGGCACATCTTTGACAAATTCAGTTGCTTCATAATAACCAAAGTAATAAAACTCACCCACTATAAGGTGTGTCAGCATAGACAAAGATGTTTTTACAAAAACTTGGTTTCTGGTATATTACAATGCAAACAAATCATTGATTAAGAACAGACAGCTGTTTTGCCATCGACCTGCAGATACAGCATCAAATAACAAAAATTCCCCACCAACTAAAACCAAAATTCTGCCTGTCACCAAATTCCGACTACCTAATCTGCACAGAATCCTGACACTCATGGCCAAACTGAGCACTAATTCCATTCTAGAAATCTATAATGCCTAGAATTCATTCCTAGTGTTGATCTCAAGAGCAGGTGTAGTAGTTTGATTACTTTGATTAGTGCTGGATTACAGGCACGAGCTGGGTGCTCGGAGCTGGGAGACAAGGCAGACCTGCGGAGACCATCAGGACGTTTCCCTGTAATCTCTGCTCTAATCTACAGCTCCACATACGGGAGGAGCGCTCTAGGGTTCGGTCGTTGGATTAGCCAGAGATCCCGCGTCTAGTTAAAGACCCTAACCCTAAACCTAGCAAAAGAGTGCTGCTAGCTAGAACACAAAAAGGTAAAGATCACATCAAAGAACAGAATCCTGTCCTCAGTGGAGTCATTTACAGGAGCAGAAAGGTGTAAGGATGAAACTCCACACACGGGGAACCACACGAGGACACGGACACAACGGTGTGTACAGGTTACTGCATATCTATGCAGGACTGGATAGATACAGCAATATGGATACTGGAAACACGATTTTGTGATGTTCCTTGGCATGACATATGTGTATGTGTGTGTGTGTGTGTGTGTGTGTGTGTGTGGGAGGTTATGTACATGCGCATTGTACAACAGCAGTAACACGTGCATGCATGCAGGCTGGTTGCTAAGAGACCACAGGATGTCGTCATGCTGGAGTACAGAGGTGCCAGAGGGCTGTGGGGGGGGGGGGGGGCTGGTTCTGTCCCAGTCTGGACACCAACGCTATGCAGATAACACAGAACAGGTCAGAGGAGGAGGGCTTGTTAAAGAACCACACAGCGGGTCATGGTACACTGATGAAACCAAACACCCTAAAATAGAACTTGTGATACATGGAGACCCTGAACGAAGAGGCAGGATCAGAAAAAAGAAAGTGTGTGTGAGTAAGAAAGAGTGTGTGTTCAGGCACATACGCACGTGTGTGTGTGTGTGTGTGTGTGTGTGTGAGTAAGAAAGAGTGTTCAGGCACATACGCACGTGTGTGTGTGTGTGTGTGTGTGTGTGTGTGTGTGTGTGTGTGTGTGTGTGTGTAAGAAAGAGTGAGTGTTCAGGGACATACGCACGTGTGTGTGTGTGTGTGTGTGTGTGTGTGTGTGTGTGTGTGTGTGTGTGTGAGTAAGAAAGAGTGAGTGTTCAGGCACATACGCACGTGTGTGTGTGTGTGTGTGTGTGTGAGTAAGAAAGAGTGTGTGTTCAGGCACATACGCACGCGTGTGTGTGTGTGCGTGCGTGTGTGTGTGAGTAAGAAAGAGTGTGTGTTCAGGCACATACGCACGTGTGTGTGTGTGTGTGTGTGTGTGTGTGTGTGTGTGTGTGTGCGTGCGTGTGTGTGTGTGAGTAAGAAAGAGTGTGTGTTCAGGCACATACGCACGTGTGTGCGTGTGTGTGTGTGTGTGTGAGTAAGAAAGAGTGTGTGTTCAGGCACATACGCACGTGTGTGTGTGTGTGTGTGCGCGTGTGTGTGTGAGTAAGAAAGTGTGTGTGTTCAGGCACATACGCACGTGTGTGTGTGTGTGTGTGAGTAAGAAAGAGTGTTCAGGCACATACGCGTGTGTGTGTGTGTGTGTGTGTGTGTGTGTGTGTGTGTGTGTGTGTGTAAGAAAGAGTGAGTGTTCAGGCACATACGCACGTGTGTGTGTGTGTGTGTGTGAGTAAGAAAGAGTGAGTGTTCAGGCACATACGCACGTGGGTGTGTGTGTGTGTGTGTGTGTGTGTGTGTGTGTGTGCGTGCGTGCGTGCGTGTATGCATGCACGTGTGTGTGTGTGTGTGTGTGTGCGTGCGTGCGTGTGTGTGTGTATGCATGCACGTGTGTGTGTGTGTGTGTGTGTGTATGCATGCACGTGTGCGCGCGTGTGTGTGTGTATGCATGCACGTGTGCGCGCGTGTGTGTGTGTGTGTGTGTGATTAAGTGTGTTTTTACCTTTGAGTAGCGTGATGGTGTTGGTGTCCTATGTTAGCTTATGATCATTCATGAATTTAAGGCTGAATGTACGTGTGTGTCTTAATGGAATGTGTCTTGGAATAGGCTCCAAGTCATCTATGCATTTGAAATCAAAGTGTGTATTCATGTGAAGAGTACGAGCACATGAATATGCGTGTGTGTGTGTGTGTGTGCAGGGTTGCCAACTCTCACGCAATGAGCGTGAGACACACGCATTTGTCTTCTCACGCCACACATCCGATGTCTCAAGCCGAAAAAAAAAAGTCTAGTTTATTTACCTCTGATCTACATCTATGATTCAATGAGTTACTGGATCGCTCTGGCGCCAACCACTGGCGATTGATCGATCAAGATATAATATGATATAAGACTAATAAAATTTGTGTCCAATTTACATCCCCCCCCCCCCCCCCCCATCAACAATTTACACTCGCCACCCCCCCCAGGTTCAAATCTCACTCCAAGTGATCTTGAAAAGTTGGCAACCTTGGTGTGTGCAGTGTTGCCAACTTAGCGATATTTAGCAACTTTTCAGACCCTCTAGCGCCTTTTTTGTAGTAAAAAGCGACTAGCGACAAATCTAGCAACTTTTTGTGGTGTTATTGGAGACTTTTGGCGACTCTGAACAAACACGCTGTTCAGTTGCTGTCCTCTGGGCCGTGAGCCCCGCCCACAACACTCAGAGCAGACCCTCACTGCTCCACGTCCACACTGCAAATGAACTGCGCATGCCCAAAGCTGCCGCCAATGGGGATGTAAATATAAATGGTTTAGTCTTCAGTAAGACACGAAAAGAAATCACTGAATTTAACTCACACAGTCTCAGTCATTCTTCACCTCATTCACTACGTAGCCGGTCACTCGACCCGTCCACAGTGCGTCTCTGTGAAAGCTAAACATCTAGCTTAAACATTTAGCTAACTCTCCACAGTGTGTGCGTCTCTGTGAAAGCTTAACATCTAGCTAACTTGCTCATCATGTCTCACTCTAAACTCTATTCTCAAAAATACAGGAAAGAGGATGTCACCTCCACCTCCTCCACCACCACCTACACCACCACCTACACCTCCTCCACCTCCTACACCACTACCACCACCTACACCACCACCTACACCACCACCTACACCACCACCACCACCTCCTCCACCTCCACCACCTACACCACCACCACCACCTACACCACCTACACCTCCACGCACACGTCACCTCCACCACCACCACCTCCACCATCTCCTCCACCACCACCACGTCACCACCACCTCCATCTCCTCCACCACCACCTCCTCCACCTCCACCACCTACACCACTACCACCACCTACACCACCACCTACACCTCCACGCACACGTCACCTCCACCTCCTCCACCACCACCTACACCACCACCACCACCTACACCACCTACACCTCCACGCACACGTCACCTCCACCACCACGTCACCACCACCACCACCACCTCCACCATCTCCTCCACCACCACCACGTCACCACCACCTCCATCTCCTCCACCCCCACCACCTCCACGCCACCACCTGCCTGCTCTATAGGAACACAAATGTGTGCTCTCTATATCAATCAATCAAATTTTATTTATATAGCGCTTTTTACAACAGTTGTTGTCACAAAGCAGCTTTACAAGGGCCGAGTCCTAGCCCCCAGTGAGCAAGCCAATATATTCCTCTATATTCCTCTAATACAGGAATATGCCCATAATTCATATTATGAATGAGTCATGAATAAATAAGGAAAACTAAAACAAACAAAAT
>NW_027507194.1:32500-47909 GCF_052324685.1 Brachyhypopomus gauderio | reverse complement strand
AACTGGCTACTTGTTATCAAGAGGACCGAGGAACAGGACACTCGGGGGAGACTGGGACACAGAGGCAAATAGGCGGAGGACGTCGGAGACAGGGACGGGAACAAAGTGGGTGACGACCTGGGGGACAGAGACAGGCACAGGGATCTGGAGAAAGCCACCAAAGACTGGGACGGGCACGTGGACACGAACAGTAACGCACACAGGGACCAACAGAAAACCAGGAACGGGACAGGGCAACACAGGGAACACAGGTAAGCGCAATACAGGTTCAACAAGGGGACCAGCATTTAAACAGACCGGCACCGAATCGTGGGACCTGGGAGGCCGGGCGACGGGCCGCAGGGACCTGGGGAACAAGGGAGATCCCACGGAGTCGGGGCGTCGACGGGATTCCTGGGGGGCATGGGCGACGAGGAGGAGAGAAACCATGGGGACAGGGAAAACTAGGTGGGACCTTGGAGGAGGGAGGGGCTGTGACGTGACACTTTCTTTCTGTTTTTGTAATCCTGTCTAACATTGCTAAAAAAAACAAATCTAGTGGTGGTCTAAAGACTTTTACACAGTACTGTATATAAATAAAAAAGCACTTTGCTTTTGTACTACACAGCATTTCTGCAATCTGTTCTACTTTTACATCTTTACTACACTATATCACACAAACATACACACACACGTGGCATGTGACATAATATTAAAACCTCCTGCCTGATATTGGGTTATGTCTGGTCATGGTGCCCTACTAAACAGCTCAGTGCCATGTGGGTCTGGACCTCTGAAGGTGTGCTGTGGTATCTGACGTTGGCAGCAGACTCATTTCTGTAGGTTGGGAGTTGGAGCCTCCAGGGACCCACCTTGCTTTTCCAGCTGTACTGTATGCTTAAACACAACTAGGTTCTTGTAGGTTCTACTGAACTCTCCTGCCATGTTTTCTCGAGCTCATCCTGGTTTGCCGTGTGGCACGGCGCATTATCCTGCTGATTGTGGCTATTAAGGGGTGAACTTGGTCTGGCACAAAGTTTAGGTAGGTGGCAAGTGTAATATACACATGAACGACCAGACCTCATCCAGACCTCCAGACTGCCCTCCACTACATGGGCAAAAATTATATCACAATTATTTATTAAATTTGGTCAATACGATTTAATTCCGATATCGATATGAATCAACTCATTGATTACTACAACCCATCTCAAAATGCTGGATTTCTCCTAGTTCCAAAAAATTAGTAAAACTTACAGCCGGAGGCAGAGCTTTCTCTTTTAAAGCCCCTCATTTATGGAATAGCCTTCCAGCTCCAATCTGAGATTCTGACACAGTTCCAATCTTTAAATCTAGACTTAACTCACCTGTTCAATCAAGCCTTCAGCTAACATTCCCCTTGTAAGGTGTAGGGGCTGGGGGGCCCCCAGACGTTGAGATTTCTGTTGATCTGAGATGTTGATGCTGTCATCCAGCTGTGTCTTGGCATCACTCTATTTGTGACTATGACTGACTGGAAAGCAATGTCTCAGTGACCCTCATGCCTGTGGTCCACCTCTGAACCCCTCCCTTTAGTTATGCTGCTATAGAGTTTAGTCTGCCGGAGCCACATGCTCATCACTGGCACGTGAGCTACGTACATTTAAATCAATGGTGGTTTAAATTCATTCTTGCATGGCTCTACCCAAGACGATTGGATACAGGCACCTGCAGGCACCTGGGGGGATGGTCTGGCTGCCGGTGGATGTGCTGATACCGGGGTTCACCTGGGAGTAACACTGCAGTCGGAGCCTACAATACCAGCATCACACTGCTCCGACACGGAATGAAAGCCTGGCATTCATCAACAGACATTTACAGTGACAATATCAAAACCCAGAACTTTCAATTCTACCTTTTACCTAGTCTGATTGTGTGAATTGTGTGTGACTTTTGTATTTGTGTGTTAACGGGCCGCCCAATGGAGGATGGGTTCCCTTTTGAGTCTTGGTCCTCCCGAGGTTTTCTTCCTATTCCCAACCATCATAGGGAGTTTTTCCCTCGCCACTGTCGCCTTTGGCTTGCTCATTAGGGTTCTGGACCCATAGTATTGTTAACCTTGTAAACCCTGTAAAGCTGCTTTGCGACAACTTGAGTTGTTAAAAAGCGCTATACAAATAAACTTTGATTGATTGATTGATTGAACAATATAAAAGCAACAGGAACCTGCCAAGAACACCCACAACAGATGCCTGTACCTCAAATGTCTGAATAATTAATGTCAAGTATATAAAACCTCCTCCTATAAAACTATATTTACTTTAGAAATAAAAATAGCACAAATAAATCAGTCAACAAGTCATTATTTGTATTCAGCCTTCGTACATGAACATGAGCCACAACATCATCAAATAAACGAACTGGTCGGCTTTGTCAATATTAATATCTTTGATAGCCGAACCACTTCCACACCACAGAATTAGTCTTTCCCAGGATGTCAAGTAATGAAGTACTAATACTTCGCTACTTTACTTAAGTAGAAATTTTTGGGTATCTATGCTTTACTGAAGTACCGGTAATTAATTTTCATCCAATTTTTTACTTCAATTTTCGCTCAATTATCTGTACTTTCTACTCCTTACGTTTTATAACCTGCTCGTTACTCCTATTTAATTTTGGCTTGTTCTCAATCTGGCTTGTAATTTTTAAAAAACTATCCAGATATATCGTGACATCCAGATAGAGTGGATATGAATGTGGTGGGATCAGAAGTATAAACATACATTTTAATGGGCTGAAACAGTTAGCCTAGTCCATCCATATTTTTATCATTGACATTTTAAAATAACATTATAGCCATTGTGGCTTTTAGAAAAAATGTTTTTGGGGGCAGTGGGGTAGTGCCCTATAGGCCCTGTGACATTGGCCTACGTTTTGTCCTTAATGGCATTTTTCCACCCTTGCAGTACTTTTTTACCAAGTAGTTTTGAAACCAGTACGTTACACTTTTACTTGAGTGAACAAATTGAGTTGATTTACATCCACAGAAGTATTTTAAACTCTAGTATCACTTCTGAATGTGAATACTTTTGACACCTTTAGTCTTTCCCTTTTATCAACTATCTCGTCTGCTTCATTATCACTCGGCAAAACTCATTCAGTCACTTTTGTGTTGTGGTCAGCGGTACTCACCTCTGCAGCTAGTACGTGTCAAGTTGGAGCCAAACCAAAACTACTATAGGCTGATGTTTCGGCTTGAATGCAGTGCCCTGTTATCAACACTGTAATGTTGTAAATAGCGTTTATCAAAATATTGAAAATCAAATCATCGTTATTGAAACATTTTTCTATCACGATATATATTGATATTGAGTTATTGTCCAGCCCTACCCTGGCACAATCTCTTTTCCAATGCACTATGCACCTAGCCATCCACGTGACGTAAAAACAAAACATGACTCATCAGACCAGACCATCTTCTTCCATCGTTCATTGTGGTGCAGTTCTGAACAGGGTTGCCACGGTGAACAGGGTTGCCACGGACACTCTGGCTAACCTGTTCACAGTCAGCACAACGTTTCAGCACGTTGTGTTGCAGCACCTCACACACACACACACACACACACACACACACACACACACTATACACCGCATTGTGTTGGAGCACGTTCTCTGAGGAGCTGGAGCAGATGGGCCAGCCTTCACTCACCACACACATCAGTGAGAAACGGACGACCCTACCACCCAATTCACTGGACGGCTTTTTCCGATTACTTTTGGTAAGTACTTTACACCAGGAACACTTTTGGTCATCCCTCACAAACAGGCCCTTTTCAAGTCACTCAGAGCCTAATGCATGCCCAATATTCTCTGCTTCCAACACCTCAGCTTCAGAAGACACTGCTCACTCACGCTACAGAGTTTATCCCACCTGATGTCTGCGTCGTGATGAGAATCAATATTATGCAATTCACTTCACGTCAAAACTGCAATGAAGTACACAAGTTTTCCAGAGAAGCCAGATGTTCTTCATCAGCTGTGCAAACAAAGTGCATAAAATGGCCCTGAGCACTTTGATTTACTGATTTGACATTTCAACCAGAGACCCTCATCTGAAAAATTGATACACTGAAAATTCTGACTCATCCCTGCTCCACTTTCATCCTTAAAAATACCTGAAGTCAAAAGAGGGAAAATACTGTCCACAGATCTGAGGCTTTAGAAGCAATACACACACACACACACACACACACACCACACACACACACACACACACTCACGCATACACACACACATACTCTCAACGCATTCACACACAAACACTCTCACGCATACACACACAAACACACACACACATATATACTCACGCATACACACACACACACACACACACACACACACACACACACACACTCACACTCACGCATACACACACACACTCTCACGCATTCACACACAAACACTCTCACGCATACACACACAAACACACACACACACATATATACTCACGCATACACACACACACACACACACACACACACACACACACACACACACACACACACTCACACTCACGCATTCACACACAAACACTCTCACGCATACACACACACAAACACACACACACACATATATACTCACGCATACACCACACACAAACACAAACACGCATACACACACACAGACACACTCTCACGCATACACGCACACACATGCACACACACACACTTTCACGCACACACACGCACACACAAACACACATTCACCCGCATACACACACTCTCACGCACACACACGCAAACACACATTCACGCATGCACACACTCACGCACACGCGCGCACGCACGCACAAACACACTCACACACTCATGCATACACACCACACACTCATGCATACACACACACACACACACTCACGCACACACTCACACGAACACTCACGCACCGCATACACACACCGCATACACACATACACACACACTCACACTCACGCATACACACACACACACACACTCTCACGCATACATACACAAACACTCTCACGCATACACACACACACACACACACTAAGAACACAACCAAAACCATACTAACCACACCACTATACTCACGCATACACACACATACAAACACAAACACAAACTCACACACACACACACACACTCTCACGCATACACACGCATACACACACACTCCCTCACGCACACACACATTCACGCATACACACACCTCACGCACACGCACGCACGCACGCACACACACACTCACACACACACACACACTCATGCATACACACACTCACGCACGCACGCACACACATACTCACGCACCTCGCACATGTGCACACAACGCACACTCACGCACACACTCACACGAACACTCACACACGCATACACACACAGGCATACACACACACCGCATACACCACACACGCATACACACACACACACCCCGTAACTCAACATACGGACACACATGCAGACAGGCGCGCACAGCGAAATGAATACTTACAAATCAAACAGCAGGTAGTGGAACCCTTCCTCTGATATGCTGTCATGGAGCCGAACTGCAACACAAGAAGAGGAGAACAAACTCATTAGGAACCTTTAACTGATTTAATGCACTTGTGTAAGTATGTCCGGGTCTGAACCGCCTTCAGATCCCGACCCACTCAGGTATAAAGCTATACTTTGGAGCGGCCATCAGATCAGAACAGTTATGGTGTGTCTCATGTCAAGTAGGAGATTGTCGCCAGGCTCACCGATGTTTGGGTGCTTGAGGAGACGACAGATCCGAGCTTCTCGTTCAAGCTTCTGGTGGTCTGAAGGACAGAAATACACATATTAAGTGTTACACAACAATGTCTTGGCACTGACAAGTGGCCCCTCACACAGCACAGTGGTCTTAGCCAAAGTCTAGCATGAGAGGGCACAACCTGAACATCAAAATTAGAGATTTGCCCACTGATCATCATCATAATAATAATAATAATAATCTTTATTTGTATAGCACCTTTCATACATATATGCAACTCAAAGTGCCATATAGACAAAAGGCCAGAGAGCACCGTGAACTCCGCTAATGACAGAGGCAATGATGAGAAAGAAGAGCGGCTGTATTAACACGGCAGGACAGAAAAGGTCACAAGACACCACCCAGCAAACAAGAGAATCTACAACAGTGTTAGCATTCCTCACATTCCATCTGGATGATGTCATGGTTGATGAAATCATCAGCTGGTTGATGTCAAAGACATTCCACAGAGAGAGAGAAAAATTGTATAAATGAGAGAGAGAGAGGAGAGAGAGAGAGAGAGAGAGAAAATAATGTATAAATGACTCCACCACTTCTTCACCTCCAGCTGATCTCTGACCAGTGATTTGTGCTGGGTGTGCGCATGTGTATAATTAATCCCTCGCATTGGAGATCTGATCTCTGACCAGTGATTGTGCTGGGTGTGTGCATGTGTATAATTAATCCCTCGCATTGGAGATCTGATCTCTGACCAGTGATTGTGCTGGGTGTGTGCATGTTTATAATTAATCCCTCGCATTGGAGATCAGCCCCCAGCAGAGGTCTGGCAGCTGGAACCTGGGGTCACATACAGAGCAACGATCCAGCCAATCGGGAGGCCCGTGGGTAAATCTGCTCCAGCCAATCACAGCAGCGCCATATGTGGTCAGTGCCGCACAGTCTGAGGGTTACAGCCACACAGCCTGGTTCAGGGTTAAGACCCCTCAGTCTGTCCTGCATGAACACATCTTCACACATGCAACCACTCCAGGACACAATCACACACACCAAGCTTTTGAATGTAGGGAAAGACTGCAGACTGCAGCGTTTTGTGCAGTGTAGTCTACAATCTTGCCCAAGCCCAATAACCCCCAGCCACTGTTTCTCACAGATCCATCCCACGTTTTCCATGTGCTAGAAATACCATATACTGTATTCACATGATCCTGTAAGGCCACACAGACACATAAATACCCCTTTATTTTTCAGAAATTCTCACTTTCCCCTGAACCCAAGTGCTAACGACACTGATCTAATTCTGCAGGGCTTTTAGCCAGAAGGGTCACAGAGACCTGGGTCTGATTTCTCCAGGCCTGAGCACCAGTAAAGCCTGCAGGGAGACACCGGGCTTACAGCGCCCCCGCTGGTCAGTTTGGCTCATAGCACCCTCTCCCCTGTGATGCAGCAAGGTAAATAAGACATGAGAGGATGATGAAAGATTGAAGGAAGAAAGAATGCAAACGCAGAGACAGGAAAGGAAGAAGCAGGGGAGGAATGAAGGGAAGGATGGAGAAGAGAGAAGAAAGAAAAATTGAGAGGTAGCAGGTGAAAAAGTCATGGTCTGGTGGTAGGGAACTGGTCTTGTGACCGGAGGGTCGTGGGTTAGATTCACAGACCTGAGGCCCATGACTGAGGTGCCCTTGAGCAGGCACCTAACCCCAAGTAAAATGAGAAATTAGGAAATGAGGGTCAAATAGAAATGCAGAGGGAGAAAAAATGACAGAAAGCAGCACGTGTGTGTGTGTGTGTGTGTGTGTGTGTGTGTGTGTGTGTGTGTGTGTGTGTGTGTGTGTGACCACACCAGGGCATTATCATCAATTGCTTAAAAGAAGCTTCAAAGTAGGGCTGTGACGGTATGGATTTTTTCTTACCGCGGTGACAGAGCAACGTATAACCGCGGTAATGCGGTTAAACCCGCCCCCCCCCCCCCCCCCCCCCCCACCGAA
Organism: Brachyhypopomus gauderio; assembly: GCF_052324685.1. NCBI lineage: Eukaryota > Metazoa > Chordata > Actinopteri > Gymnotiformes > Hypopomidae > Brachyhypopomus > Brachyhypopomus gauderio. The sequence continues at coordinate 40,212 of NW_027507194.1, read as the reverse complement.
AAATATAATAAAAATAACATGCACTTTTAAATACTTTTAACAGGTACTTAATTCGTCGTAAAGTAAATACTTTACGCAAAATTATGGCCATAATATTGTTAATAATGACGGTGAATAACGTTAATTATAAATATCTTATTTTTCCGTCTTCATGTTCCTTGCAAGACAAACCAACATGTTCACTTTTTCGGTTTAAAAGGACTATCTAAACGAGGTGGCAATGTTGCCTGCCGTGTTGAATACACGCCCCGATGGAGTGCTCGTTGCGCAAACTGTATATTTTTTTGGAAATGTTTGACAGAAGAGGGAATCCATTTTGATTTTTCCGCCACCCCGGGCAAGTGGGTCCGAATGCGAATCGAGGGCTTCCTCCTGCAAATATGTGGCGAGTTCAGTGTCCGCACCAGGCTAAAAGCCACATACATCTACTGAACTGAATACATTTAACTGAACTGATCAGTTTCTGAACGGTGTCTGTAGCATTTCATGTGCGACAGTGTTGTGTCGAATTCCGACTTGCCACGTTATTCCGCGCATAAATACGCTACAGATAATATTGTCGATTTATGTTTCTATGCATAAATAAGAGCTAGACTTTAATTATCCATCACAGCAAACGGGCATTATCTATGTCCAAAGCCACACTGGCTCGAGGGTGTTAATTATTTAAAATAAAATACACACTAGCTATAGCGAAGTTCACCTCTGACCACGACTTCGCAGTATTACAGCAGTATTGTAGCGTCGGGCTATGGGGAGGTACCGAAGAGTTACTGCTACATTCTGTGTAAGTTCGGCGATATCCTGTTTCTGCGCTGGTTGACACGGGGTCCTCTGTATCGCTTATACGGCCTGATTTACTTGCGGGCAGCGCGGGGGGGCTCGCTGACGTGACGCGTAGTCGGGGGGGGCTGACCACGGTTACGGGTGAGCGCCTTGAGCTGCTAGGGTACATCGAGGTCGAATTTGACTTTGGGCAGGGACCTTGCGTCCACATGTTTTGGGGTCGGGGAGATCTCAGATTCGTGTATTCTCTGTAGCGATTTCCTGAAACAGACTAGGGCCATTATCGACTACGGGCATGGGGTACTGTGCTGAATGATCGGCCGGTTAATGTGTGCTGCGGGAGTGACACGACCCCGCGTTCGTGTTTAATGTCAAGGAACAGGTGAGTTTGAACAAACCGTTTGCCGTGCCCCGGGGGACCCGATCCATGAGTTGTGGCTTAGGAGTAGCTCGGGGCTATCCATAATGCAAGGCGGGCTACTCCGTGACCTTCTAGAGCGCTACAGGGGATCATTCGCGGCGAACGAACGTGACTGTTCAAGGACGGGGTTCGCGAGCCACTCGATCGACACGGGGGACGCTAGCCTGCCCGCCCTGAGACCCCACACCGCCTCCCTCTAGCTAAGCGTGCGGCGGCCGAGAGTCAGATTCGGGAGATGGCAGCGGCTGGCGTCATTGAACCGTCTAGCAGCTCGTGGTCCGCACCGGTAGTCCTGGCGAAAAAGAAGGACGGCTCATGGCGGTTCTGTGTTGACTACCGGCGCTTGAACGCGGTCACCAGGCTGGACTCCTACCCCATACCACGGGTGGGTGACACGCTTCGAACAACTAGCGGGCTCCGACTGGTTTAGTTCTCTGGACCTGCGTAGACGGGTACTGGCAGGTCCCCTTGGCGGACACGGCCAAGGAGAAAACTGCCTTCTCTATTGGTTCTGGCCTCTGGCAATTCACGGTCCTCCCTTTCGGACTATGTAACGCTCCGGCCACTTTTGAGCGCTTGATGGAGCGTGTCCTGTCTGGCGTCCCGAGCAGTACGTGCGTCGTTTATCTGGATGATGTTTTGGTCCATGCCGCGGGTTTCGAGTCAGCGCTGGCCAATTTAGAGCTAGTCTTGGGCCTCGTGAAGGAAGCGAATTTGTCTCTCAACCCGGCAAAGTGCAATCTCCTTCAGCGACGCGTAAATTTCCTCGGACACGTAGTGAGCAAGGAGGGTATAGCTACTGATCCCAGCAAGACGGCCGCGGTCCGGGAGTGGCCCACCCCTCGTACTGTACGACAAGTGCGTAGTTTCCTCGGACTCGCGTCATACTACCGCCGCTTTGTAAAGGGCTTTGCAGATATTGCTGCCCCCCTTCACCGCTTGACGAGCGGCGGCGGTGTGAGGTTTAGCTGGTCTGACGACGCTGAACATGCGTTTTGTTCTCTGAAACAACGTTTGTGCAGTACGCCTGTCTTGGCTTACCCCTGCCCGGCCGAACGGTTCATCGTGGACACTGACGCAAGCGATCATGGTCTAGGTGCTGTACTGTCCCAGGTCCAGGGAGGTTCAGAACGGGTTATCGCGTACTTCAGCCGCCGCCTCGACAAGAGGAACTATTGTGTCACGTGACGCGAGCTGTTAGCCGTCGTTGAGGGGCTGCGCCACTTTAGGCCCTATGTGTACGGTGTGCCGTTCCTGCTGCGGACCGATCATGCATCACTCCAGTGGCTACTACGTTTCCGCGAGCCGGAGGGCCAATTAGCGAGGTGGCTAACCCGGCTACAGGAGTTTAACTTCGTGGTCGAACACAGGCCTGGTCACAACCACGGTAATGCCGACGCGCTGTCCCGACGCCCGTGCACGTCACTCGACTGCAAATACTGCCAGCGGGCTGAAGACAGAGCGGTCGACATCGGTCTATGCGCGGCGGTTGGCCAGTTTACCCCCTTCTCCCCCCGTGTTAAGCTGTGTGTCCACCGCGGAGCTGACCGAAGCTCAGGGGGCTGATCTGGAGCTCGAGTGGGCACTGCGTGCGGTTGAGTCGGCCACCACTCCGGAGTGGGACACTGTGATGCGACTGGGCCCCGTGGCCAAGGCCCTGAAGTCTAACTGGGGCAACCTGAAAGTTGTTGGGGGTATGCTATGCCGGGTTTGGGAGGACCCGGGCACTGGGGGCCGTCTAACCCAAGCAGTGGTGCCACGGGAGCTGCGCAACGATGTCCTGCGGGCCGTACACGGTCTTCCCGGCTCAGGCCATTTTGGCATCACCAAAACTTTGGGCCGGTTGCGTCAGAAATTCTGGTGGCCTGGCTGCAGGATGGATGTCGAGCTGTATGTCCACTGCTGTGACGTGTGCGCTGCTAAGAAGGGACCGGCGAGGACCTCACATGCTCCCCTCCACCCCATGCAATCCGGCAGCCCTATGGAAAGAGTGGCAGTGGACGTGCTGGGGCCGTTCCCAGTGACTGAGTCGGGTAACCGCTACGTGCTCGTGGCCATGGACTACTTCACAAAATGGCCGGAGGCGTATGCGGTGCCCGACCAGAGTGCTACAACGACGGCTGAGACCCTGGTGTCTTCTGCCGTTTCGGTGTCCCAGAGGCACTACACAGCGACCAGGGTAGGAACTTTGAGTCTGAGGTCATGGGCGAGGTCTGCCGTTTGTTGGGGGTGCACAGGACGAGGACGACGCCCCTCCACCCGCAATGTGATGGTCTGGTTAAGCGATTCAACCGGACCCTGGCCGCTCAGCTGGCCATGGCTACCCGGGGGAACCAACGTGACTGGGACAAGCAGCTCCCTTTTGTCCTGTTGGCATGCCGCTCTGCCGTACAGGAGACCACTGGTTTCACGCCGGCCATGCTCATGTTCGGCCCGTGAGCTACGGTCGCCGGTAGACCTGGCTTTCGGCGCACCTCCAGTGGACGACGGTGACACTTACCAAGGTCCTGTGTTTGTTTCCAGGCTACGGACGAGACTGCACGATGTCCACACGCTGGCCAGGGGCCGCCAGTCTGAGGCCGGGCTACGCCAGAAGCGTGCTTACGACATGCGCTGCTATGGCGAACCTCTGCTGGCGAACTCTGAGGTATGGCTGTACAACCCGCAGCGTAAAAAGGGACTGTGCCCCAAGCTGCAGTCTGCTTGGGTGGGCCCGTGCTCTGTGCTGTACCTCGTGGTACATCGCGACCCGCCTTGCCCCGTACCGCCCAAGGGCTCAGGGCACTGGACGCTGCCGGGACTCTCCTGCCCCTGTTTCCCCCGTGGCCCCTCACACCATTTCCCCTGCGGCTGGATTGGCCAGGCCGCAACGTATGCGTAGGCTACCACGGCGCCTACAGGACTGTGTGCCCTGAAACGTGTGCCATGTCTATATGGACTGTTCATTGCTGAGTTCCCGACTGGTCAGATGCCATATTCTTGTTACGCATCTCCATGTTTTTGTTTTTTTCATGATGCTGTGAGTTGAGCTGTTTATTGCCTTATGCATGTTGTACGAGTTATACTGTTCATGCATTTATGTCGTGTTTGATTCCGTTATGGAATTTTTAAATCTTTGTATTAGTTGCACGCTACTGTTTTGTACTGTGTGGTCGCCGGGACGGCTGACCTCTTGGGGGGGGGGGCTGTGTAGCGTCGGGCTATGGGAGGTACTGAAGAGTTACTGTAATACCCATGAGCCCTAGCGGCCTAGAAGTGTTATGTGTTATGTAAGTTTATGCCTTTGTGTTACGAGTTGCTGTTATCCTTCATATGTGCTGTTGGTGTTAGTTACCCTGGTCCATTTCATGTACTTGTGCCTTACCCGAGTCCCCCTTCCACCCAGGTGTAATGTGATTGTCATAATGTTACCCCCCCCGTGTGCATGTGTGAATTGAGCGGTTAGCCCCATGTGATTGCGCATGCGCGCATTGAGTTTTACTTCATGGCATTAATAAAGCCAACTACAAAATTGAAATGGACCTGCCTACGACCTCTTTTCTCCACACCACGCCACAGTATTATGTCAAAATATCTAGTTAGGACAAAACTAGAGTGCTCAATGAACTAAGTTAGTCACTGTAACTCCCGAATATCATCTGTAGCGTCTTTATGCATGTGCAAACGAGGGGACTCGGAATTCGGCACAACACATGATGGTTTGAAAAAATTTCTCCGTTGTGCCTGCTGGATGCATGTGCATCTTCTTTGATTTACAACGTTGTCCTACCACCTAATTAACGTTCTGCTCCACCCCTGACGGGTGAAGAAACATCTACAGAAAAGCTGCAGCCCATTATAAACCGCATGGTTCAAATCGTGGGGGAAAAAGTAGCTTATACTCTGGAAAATATCCCCCATCCCCCAAACTCCATTTATTTAATGGACTGTTCCTCTCGTGTACACAGCGATCGCAACAAAAAAAAATTTGTTCATGTTTTTTCGCAATGGAAACGATTCGTTTTATAGATAAATAAATAGATAAACCGTGGTAATGAGCTAAACACCGCGGTAGGCACTACATAACCGGGGTATCGTGGTATTGCCGTAATGCGGTTATCGTCACAGCCCTACTTCAAAGCATCCAATGCTGACTGCAAACCAGCCAAGAGCAGAGAACTCAGGACAAGAAATGTGTGTGTTTGTAACCAGACAACAGGACTAAACAACATCCAGACATTAGTGACCCTATAAAAGACAAAACAAACATACACACAGTTCAGAGTACAAGAGAAGGCAAAGCTATGACCCCTTACAAGGTGTTACGAGTTCAATGTAGGGAGCTATTGTTGTAAGTAGCCTGGTGTGAGCAAGGTTCTCACCTGGCCATGACATCAGTGGTGTGTGTGTGTGTGTGTGTGTGTGTGTGTGTGTGTGTGTGTGTGTGAAGATGGCATATTCATAAACACTCACATCTCTTCAAAAAATGTTCTGAGATCCCTCCATAATGATCTGAGACCAGCTCTACATTCTCTTACAATGCAAATAAAATGAGACTTCATCAAAAGAGCTGATCTCAGAGCATAGTTTACATTTACTGTCTAGCACAGCATCTCTTTACGGTACAGAGTTCTACACTGCTGTGAGTAGGAATGAAAGATACACCTAGAAATAACGTCAGAGTACCATAATCTGACCTGGACTTGCATTTACACACAGCCCCTCCCACCACACACAGCCCCTCCCACCACACACAGCCCCTCCCACCACACAGCCCCTCCCACCACCACTCCCCTGCTGTACTAACGTGGCAGCACCTGCACTCTTCAACTGCTCCACTGGAATATGGTGATTCATCACCACAGGTCACACATGAACCCTCTAATGAAACACCAGTGAATTAATCACTGTGACAAACATTTGCTAGGATACCATAATCGGACACATAATCTTGTATGCTGTAGTAATACTAGAAATGGGAATAATCACCAACCTCTTGGAATTTTTTGTACAAATCTTCAGGTGTTTGGCCAGAATCGTTGTGTTAAGCTAGGTTTATACTTTTGCGAGTGACCGTAGCACGCGACTCCGCACACCTCGCGTGACCTGCGCGAATGGTGGAGGCGTTTATACTTTCTGTGTCACATTCTTTGCAGTGTTGTCCGAAACGATATGTGGTAGTATAAAGAAACACCCCTCAAAAACAGGGAAAGGAACATTTACATTTGCTTTGTGTTTCAGGTTTGAAAAGTGCTGGAATTTAGGCTAAAGTACTTGAAAATGCTTGAAATTGTAACTACTTTGTTTCACAACAAATAGCTGTCTGACTGAACAGTTCTCTTGTATTATGTTAACAAATACGAGCCTCTTGTAATTCCAGGATGAAACATGAGAGAACGTGAAGACGGTTAAGATTGGGCATTTTGAAAATAAATAACCATTAAATAATGTGATAAAAAAGCGAATAATTTCGAGTATATGTATAAATATTTAACTTAATTAAGTTTAACGTGCTGGGAAATTGTCACTTTGAGGAAGCCGGCCCCTCCCTTTTGGACGTGTGTTTACATCGTCCGCGTCTGCTCGTCTACGTCAGTGGATATCTGTGGGTGCGGTTTCGTCCTGTAATAATCTGTCTCACCTGTGGCTCATCTCGTCATCACATGGGGTTTATGTGGTTTGTCTATTTAAAGTGCGTTCGCGCCTGTGCTCGTCGTTGTCTGAGTCTACACGTTTACGTGTCCGTTATATGTTTCTCTGTGCGCTTTGAGCGCATTTCATGTTAATCATTAAAGTGACGTCTGCTAAACAGAGGATTTAGTGTCTCATCCTTCGCCCTGCCCGCACGTCACAGAAATATTGAAATGGACCTTGAAAGTGACATACAAGTGCTTGAATTCCACCCTATTAAGGTGTATGAACCCTGCAAATATGACTTAGCTAATTGCGCTGCAGTGCGAAGTTACAAAATTTGAGAGGTGCACGACTTCGCGAATCGACTGCACGTGAGGCCTCCGTGATTACGTCATTTTCGCCGTGCGGACCCTCGCGCCACTCGCGGCGCGTCAAGTATAAACCAGGCTTTAGCGCCCTTCGTTGAAAGCACCACTTGCCAACCGTCTTGTTCATGTCCTTCGGTTTTCCATCTGTATCTGCTTCGAATCCAAAGTACTTACACACAGCACTTCTGCTGCTTTCCTTGTTTATTAAGACGGGCTGCGAACACACTGCGTTTGCTTTAGCTGCCATTTTAGCATTACAAACTGTTCTGTGCATTACTGCAGCTTGGGTGGGTCAAACGAAAGCGCATTTTATGTAAAAAGAATCGATACTTAGAGAAACGAGTATTGTACCATTTTAGAATGTTCAGTATCGATATGTATCGATATATCGATTTTTTTGACAACACTAATCACAGGTAGTTCTTCCGAGATGTGTGTGTGTGTGTGTGTGTGTGTGTGTGTGTGTGTGTGTGTGTGTGTGTGTGTTTGTATACATGTGTGTGTGTGTGTGTGTATACATGGAG
>NW_027507194.1:0-22500 GCF_052324685.1 Brachyhypopomus gauderio | reverse complement strand
TGTGTGTGTGTGTGTGTGTGTGTGAGGGTGTGTGTGTGTGTGTGTGTGTGTGTGTGCATGCTTGTTTGTGATTTACATGCATGTGGGAAAAACCCTCCAGCCGGTTGATGTATGTCTCTCGTTTTTACCTGAATGGCCACGCCCCTCGTCTCATCAAGGCATTTGTTGTGAGTGAATTCAAATGCCAGGGTTGCACGCCAATCAACCGCTGCCAAGGCAACACAGCGGGAATCAGGGCCAGCCAGGAAGGAGCCATAACAACCAGACACACACAGTTCTACGAGAAGAAAGTCAGACAAGCCATCCAACATTATTGCTCCACCTCCACACTGACGTCTTCAGAAGATAATACATACCTCACATCTTAGATATATTATTACATACCTCACATCTTAGATATATTATTACATACCTCACATCTTAGATATATTATTACATACCTCACATCTTAGATATATTATTACATACCTCACATCTTAGACATATTATTACATATCTCACATCTTAGACATATTATTACATACCTCACATCTTAGATATATTATTACATACCTCACATCTTAGATATATTATTACATACCTCACATCTTAGATATATTATTACATATCTCACATCTTAGATATATTATTACATACCTCACATCTTAGATATATTATTACATACCTCACATCTTAGATATATTATTACATACCTCACATCTTAGATATATTATTACATACCTCACATCTTAGATATATTATTACATACCTCACATCTTAGATATATTATTACATACCTCACATCTTAGATATATTATTACATACCTCACATCTTAGATATATTAATACATACCTCACATCTTAGATATATTATTACATACCTCACGTCTTAGATATATTATTACATACCTCACATCTTAGATATATTATTACATACCTCACATCTTAGATATACTATTACATACCTCACATCTTAGATATATTATTACATATCTCACATCTTAGATATACTATTACATACCTCACATCTTAGATATATTATTACATACCTCACATCTTAGATATACTATTACATACCTCACATCTTAGATATATTATTACATATCTCACATCTTAGATATATTATTACATACCTCACATCTTAGATATATTATTACATACCTCACATCTTAGATATATTATTACATATCTCACATCTTAGATATATTATTACATACCTCACATCTTAGATATATTATTACATACCTCACATCTTAGATATATTATTACATATCTCACATCTTAGATATATTATTACATACCTCACATCTTAGATATATTATTACATACCTCACATCTTAGATATATTAATACATATCTCACATCTTAGATATATTATTACATACCTCACATCTTAGATATATTATTACATACCTCACATCTTAGATATATTATTACATATCTCACATCTTAGATATATTATTACATACCTCACATCTTAGATATACTATTACATACCTCACATCTTAGATATACTATTACATACCTCACATCTTAGATATATTATTACATACCTCACATCTTAGATATATTATTACATACCTCACATCTTAGATATATTATTACATATCTCACATCTTAGATATATTATTACATACCTCACATCTTAGATATACTATTACATACCTCACATCTTAGATATATTATTACATACCTCACATCTTAGATATATTATTACATATCTCACATCTTAGATATACTATTACATACCTCACATCTTAGATATATTATTACATACCTCACATCTTAGATATATTAATACATACCTCACATCTTAGATATATTACATACCTCACATCTTAGATATATTATTACATACCTCACATCTTAGATATATTATTACATACCTCACATCTTAGATATATTATTACATACCTCACATCTTAGATATATTATTACATATCTCACATCTTAGATATATTATTACATATCTCACATCTTAGATATATTATTACATACCTCCCATCTTAGATATATTATTACATATCTCACATCTTAGATATATTATTACATACCTCCCATCTTAGATATATCACAGTCTGCAATTCTGTGAATTGTTTTACCTTTACTAACAAACAGTCTTAACTGGGCTTTGTACGCCATCTCAGTGTCAACACTAGTCCTGAGGTCTCCACAGAACCGCTCTCTCTCCACCTCTGACTAGAGAAAGAGTGTGTGTGTGTGTGTGTGTGAGAGAGAGAGAGAGAGAGAGAGAGAGAGAGAGAGAGAGAACCATATGATAAGTATTAGCTGTTGAGTTAAAATCAGGGAACAATCACCCCACTCTGCAGTGCCCAGAACCTCTACACCCACCACTGTGCTCAATGATATTGTTTTATTGGACTAAAATCAATCAATCAATCAAATTTTATTTATATAGCGCTTTTTACAACAGTTGCTGTCACAAAGCAGCTTTACAAGTGCCGAGTCCTAGCCCCCAGTGAGCAAGCCAAGGGCGACACAGCACCTTACTAAAAGGTAATACCATTGTGGTTGGTATTGATAGTATTGTGTTTAATATTTATCTCAAGGAAGAGCTGACTGAAGTAATGAAATCTGTTGATATGAACGAGCTGTGAGCAGTGTGTGTGTGTCTCCGTGCGCAGTACCTGTAGACTGTTGTAGCAGATAAGTTTGCCCCCTGTCAGAAAGGGGATGTGTCCAGGCCAAGCCCCTCCTACATCCTGCTGTGAAAATACAAAAAGCTGCACACTGCAGCCTTGATTGACACATGCCTTGGCCAATGAGGTGGAAGCATCAGGAACCTGAAAGATCGACTGGAAAAAAACACATCTAAGATATAAGGACAGTCCACTGACCAAGGCGTGGGCACAATACATAAAACTGTTCTTTAAATGTTAACTGTTTGTATTATTATTATTAATCCTTGTTTCACCTTGTTGGCTGTGAAGAAGCCCAGGGAGCTTTGCTTGTGTGTGGCCTCCACAAGAGGAGAAGAATGGAAAACCAGCAGCTTCCCAGGACAACCTGCACTCTGTGGAGACAGAAGACACGCTGATCTAGCCCACGATGGACAACACGTCAGGACGGAGCTCAGGCTCTCGTATTTATTGTCCTGTATCTTATTATCCTATCTCACTGTAAATACCTGTTCATAGTCTGTGTTCATTATATGTCGTTACATGTCATACATGTTTGCTCCCACCGAGAGCATACCTGTAGAATCTTGAGCCCAGCTAACACAGGAAGATCTTGTGAGCCTAAACTCCCCTGACTTTCAGCCTTAAATAGTGGGATTTGCTGTAGAATGCTACAAAAAAGAAAGAAGTTCAACTCTTAGTCACAGCCTGTGAATATAAACACGACTGTCTACTGTTTCGTTCCACTGAGCTGGTACCTCTCTACAGTCTGTCTGCAGTGTTGGAGTGGCACCAAGATCCCTTTCCTCACAGGAAGTTCCAGCTCATCCGTGTCTGTGAGGATCATCATATGGGGGCGTGACAAACTCGGGCTGAGATCGTAGACATGGATCCTACTGTCATACGTCATCAAAGCCACTTGCAGATCTGACCTGTCAGAACTTCCTCCCACAAAACAAGATAAAAATCAAATCACTTTTCAGGTCACAAGACATGCGTGGGTGCGTGTGTGTGTGCGCATATGTGTGTGTGTGTGTTTGCGTGCTTGTGTGTATGTGTGCATACACGTGTGTGTGTGTGTGTGTGGGAGGTGGTACATGTGAGACTCTTTTCCCATCATACCCTTCCAGAGACACCAGGAGAGAACACAGCTGTTGACAGATGGAGTCCAACTGTCCTGAACTTATTGCACCAACACTAACATCAAGTGCCAGTACCAACACGGCCGCTGCTCCCTTGACCAAATACACACAGACGTCATCAGTTACATCACATACAGTCACAAACACATGCAGGACCACAATCCCACACAATATGACAAACACAAATACTTACAGATACACCAACCCTGTCCAGCACCCTGGGCACCGTGACAGAAACCACGTCCATGACGTTATGAACCCCTTTACCTTCTGTGTTTCCAGCACTTCATATGAGCCCAGACTGAGTTCTGGACGCTTCTCCCAGTCCACTCTCCTCCCTTTGTTAGTGGGCTGGTATGACTGCCATGGTACTGAAACAGAGAGTCCCAGAGTACCAGACGGGGGGGAAACAGAAAGAGAGAGAGAGAGAGAGAGAGAGAGAGAGAGAGAGAGAGAGATGGATAGAATAGATTACATGAGACAGAGAGAACAAAGATCATTAAAAAGACCAAATTTAACCACAAAAACATTGCAGTATAAGAATGAGGAAGTAGCCAACATGTGTTTGGTGTGGGTGGTGTAGGTGGTGTGGCTGGTGTAGGTGGTGTAGGTGGTGTGGTTGGTGTAGGTAGTGTGGCTGGTGTAGGTGGTGTAGGTGGTGTGGTTGGTGTAGGTAGTGTGGGTGGTGTAGGAGGTGCGGGTGGTGTAGGTAGTGTGGGTGGTGTGGGTGGTATAGGTGGTGTGGTTGGTGTAGGTGGTGTAGATGGTGTGGGTGGTGTAGGTGGTGTGGGTGGTATAGGTGGTGTAGGTAGTGTGGCTGGTGTAGGTGATGTAGGTGGTGTGGGTGATGTAGGTGGTGTGGCTGGTGTAGGTGGTGTAGGTAGTGTGGCTGGTGTAGGTGGTGTGGTGTGGTGTGGGTGGTGTAGGTAGTGTAGGTGGTGTGGGTGATGTAGGTGGTGTGGTTGGTGTAGGTGGTGTGGTGTGGGTGGTGTAGGTGGTGTGGGGTGGGTGGTGTAGGTAGTGTAGGTGGTGTGGGTGATGTAGGTGGTGTGGTGTGGGTGATGTAGGTGGTGTGGTTGGTGTAGGTGGTGTGGTGTAAGTGGTGTGGGGTGGGTGGTGTAGGTAGTGTAGGTGGTGTGGGTGATGTAGGTGGTGTGGTGTGGGTGGTGTAGGTGGTGTGGGGTGGGTGGTGTAGGTAGTGTAGGTGGTGTGGGTGATGTAGGTGGTGTGGTGTGGTTGGTGTAGGTGGTGTGGTGTAGGTGGTGTGGGGTGGGTGGTGTAGGTAGTGTGGGTGATGTAGGTGGTGTGGTGTGGGTGGTGTAGGTGATGTAGGTGGTGTGGTGTGGGTGGTGTAGGTAGTGTAGGTGGTGTGGGTGATGTAGGTGGTGTGGTGTGGGTGGTGTAGGTGGTGTGGGTGGTGTAGGTAGTGTAGGTGATGTAGGTGGTGTGGTGTGGGTGATGTAGGTGGTGTGGTTGGTGTAGGTGGTGTGGTAGTAGGTGGTGTAGGTGGTGTGGTGTGGGTGGTGTAAGTGGTGTGGGTGGTGTAGGTGATGTAGGTGGTGTGGTGTGGGTGGTGTAAGTGGTGTGGGTGGTGTAGGTGGTGTAGGTGGTGTGGTGTGGGTGGTGTAAGTGGTGTGGTTGGTGTGGGTGGAGCTGGTGGAGATGACCTTCTGTGAGCTCGCCGCAGAAGGGGCAGTAGAAGCGCTGGCCACAGTCCTGCCAGCTCATAGCAGGACACATGAAGGCCCCGCACGTCCTGCAGCCTGTCACACACTCGCCCGCCTCACACAATGGCACCTGACGCTGCAGACAAACACACACTCTCACACACCAGTCCAGGGGCCGTGGATCAACAACACACACTCTCACAGACCAGTCCAGGGGCCGTGGAACAACAACACACACTCTCACACACCAGTCCAGGGGCCGTGGAACAACAACACACACTCTCACACACCAGTCCAGGGGCCGTGGAACAACAACACACACTCTCACACACCAGTCCAGGGGCCGTGGAACAACACACGAATACAGAAGGCTCAGCTGCAGAGTAGCGGTACGTTTCTTTTTTAAATTGAAAAATCCACTAACCTAGACGCTTTTAAAAACTGACTTATAAATAGTATATCAGCGAAATGTAAAACAGGTTATTGTTCTGATAACTTAATTAGTACGTTTATTTTTTGTACCCAAATTTTCAAGACAGTCAGATGACTTGATTCTTTACATGAGCAAATCATGTTTTAAATGTGTGGAGAAGATGCAGGGTGGGACCTCCCCTCTGTGACAGAGGTCAGAGGGTCAGGGGGTCAGGGGGTCAAGCACACATCTCAACATTGCAATATTCCCCTCTCCATCCACGAGCAAATGTGCTGTATTTTTGTATCAGAATCTGTATGTTTGGCTTGTTTTAACATTTGTCTTAACATTCTTAACACTGGTGTTTGTTTGGGCAGGTTAGTCTTAGGGGCAGTGAAATATTCTGAAATAGTGAATCTATCGGATATGCTGATGTTTCTACAGATGTGTGTAAAGGGTGCGGCCCGACGTCCCACTGCACACGTGCCTCTCCGCTCTCCTGTCGGGCCAGAGGACAGACGACAGCGGCCAGTGGCACATGGCTCTGCTGTGCAGACTGGGCTTCAGCAGGGAAACAGTAGCAGGTGCAGCGGATAAACCTCGCTGTGGCACTACCTACGCACACAAAACAACAATGAATCACCCCATGAGGTTTAGAAGAGACGGTGCAAAAGGCCATTTTAGTGTCAGTGCAAAATACAATAACGTGAATATCATAGGGTTGTACAATATGTAATTTGTTAAGCAATACTGATTTCTAGACTAAAGCCCGTGGTATGCGAATGAGCTCTCAATTCAATTTAAATATATTTGTATAGCACATTTATCAATAATCTCAAAACCACGTCTAGACCCCTATTGAGCAAGAGTGGTACTGGTAAAGGAAACTCCCTCAGGTGTAATGTAGGGAGTCACAGAAGGGAACACCATCCTCATATAGGTAATGCTGACAGCAGCGGTCACACACACAATAACAGTAGAAAGTAATAACAGATTCAAACTAGATAGGCAAAGTTTGTGAACAAACTTTATGTTGGCTTGCAAAGCAGTCGAAACGCTGTTTTGAATGTTGATGGCCTAATGTTAAAGGTTGTTTTAATGTTATCATTGTTAGATTATGTTGCGGTTAAGGAGTAGTTTAGGTGTTTGGGGTAATTACTGCTGAGGGGTAATTGGCTGTGGGGTAGTTGACATTGAGGGGTTATTGACCTGTTGGGGTTATTGTTGTTGATGGCTATTAAGATTACTGTGTAGCTCCTGTTAAAAGCTTGTTTAGATGTGGAATGTTTTGTTGAGGGGGTATTTACCTGTGGTGGGGCAATAACTGTTGAGGGGTAATTGGGTGTGGGGTAGTTGACATTGAGGGGTTATTGACCTGTTGGGGTTATTGTTGTTGATAGCTTTAAAGATTTCTGTGTAGTTCCTGTTAAAAGCTTGTTTAGATGTTGTATTTGTTGTTGAGGGGCAATTACCTGTGGTGGGGCAATTACTGTTGAGGGGCTATTGCCATTGGGGTAGTTAATGCAGATGTATTTGATATTGTTGAAGGCTATTAATTTAATGGTGTTGTTGCGGTTAATAGGTAATATAGCTTTTTGGGGCAATTACTGCTGAGGGGTAATTGGCTGTGGGGTAGTTGATATTGAGGGGTTATTGACCTGTTGGGGTTATTGTTGTTGATGGGTATAAAGATTACTGTGTAGTTCCTGTTAAAAGCTTGTTTAGATGTGGAATGTTTTGTTGAGGGGGTATTTACCTGTGGTGGGGCAATTACTGTTGAGGGGTAACTGGTTGTGGGTTAGTTAAAATTGAGTGGTTGTTCAGTTATACAGTTAATACTGCTGCAGGGACTGAGGGAGAGAAGAGGTTCCGTGCGTGTGTGCTCCATCTGCTCTATCTGCCCCATCTGCCCCTCTGATCCATCTGCCCTTCTGCCCCATCTGCTTTATCTGCCCCATCTGCCCGTCTGCTCCATCTGCCCCGCTGCTCTACCTGCCCTGCTGCTCTACCTGCCCCATCTGCCCCTCTGCTCCATCTTCCCCATCTGTTCCTCTGCTCCATCTGTGTGTGTGTGTGTGGTGTATATGTGTTTGACTGTGTGGAGTGGGTATGAGAGAGATGCATGTGTGTGTGTGTGTGTGCGTGTGTGGGGGGAGGGGGAGACACATTCAACATAACTGACACCACTTTGAGTGGAGGAGCCTCGTTTAATGTGATTTGCACCCTCCAAACAAACGGTCGTAGTTCTGGCCCTATTTAACTTATCGCTTAACCGAAGATATTGTATGAGAGAGGACCCCTGGCTGATCATTTTGGTGTAATTTGTGTGTTGTTTGACCCAATATTGTCTGATTTATGACAAGTTAAAAACAGGCAAATTGTGAAAAATTCCTTAACTGAAACACGGTCTCTGCCACTGTAGACGCCTTGTTTAATGTGATTTGCACCCTCCGAACAAACGGTCGTACTTCGGGCTCTATTTAACGTATCGCTTAACCGAAGATATTGTATGAGAGAGGACCCTTGGCTGATCATTTTGGTGTAATTTATGTGATGTTTGACCTAATATTGTCTGATTTATGACAAGTTAAACACAGAGGCAAATTGTGAAAAAGACAGTTCTGATTTTGAGAAATTAACATGGGAGTTAATGGGGCAGTTTTCTGTGTCTAGTGCCAAACAAATGCTCATAACTCTAAAAGTAATTGATAAAATGATTAGATATTTTGGCGTGCCAGAAAGGACAAATATCTCTCTCATTTAAAATTTAAATGGAGCTTCTAGATGAAAGTGGAAGGAATTTACAGCTGTTTATCCAGGAGATTTTTCATGACAGCACACTAACTGGGGACATTTCTGAACATTCCGCCATTCATTCTCTATGGGAAAAAGTCAACTTTGAGGACTTGTCCTGAGGACACCGTATGTCCGACATGTCCCAAAAGCACAAGCACACTTCTTCCATATGGGATCTGTGATCCTGCCAATTTTCAAGGTTCTAGCTCAAAAACTGCGACCTGTGAAAGTTACCGAAAAGTGGAATAGAATAATAATAATAAGAAAAAGAAGAATAGGGAGAACAGTATGTTGGCTGCTTCGCAAGCCAACATAATAAATGATGTGAGTGATTACTGTAGTGTTACTATTGTGGTACACACACACTACTTCCTGCTTCCTGCCGACGCTGCTTCCTGCCGACCGACGCTGTTGCGGAGCGAATTTTGAAATTGTTTTCTAAAGTATAATAATCTATTTACGTGCTAATCTTTACCTTTTGCATTCCTAGATAAATTTTACAGGTTTTATTCCGGCCGCTGACCAACTTTCTGCCTTCACAAATCAGCTAGCGTAAGTTTATATATCGGCTAGACACGGTAAGTGTTTTGATTTATTCATGGCTGGTGTTGGTTTGTTCCCGTGTTCGGAGTGTGGCATGTTTAGTCTAGACCCTTTCGCCACTGATAGTAATAGTGATAGTATTTGTGAGAGGTGCCAGTTAGTTACTTCTCTTGTGGCGAAAGTGGAAAGCTTAGAGCGACGCGTCCACTCATTATTGAGGGATAGAGAGACAGGGACAGGGTCAGTAGTAGCTGTGGACGCGCCAGGGAGAACTAGCGCCTCCGCGACTCCGGCGATAGAGCCCTCACAGCGGGGCGAATGGGTGACGTCTCGGCGGCGTAGTCGGAGAGCGAGGGCTGCAGCTACCGCTAACGCCAGCGCTAGCCCACCAGAGCACCACTCACCGGTTCACGTGTCCAACAGGTTTGCCCCGCTCAGTGTTACACCCGCTGAGGAGACTCTGGTGATAGGAGACTCTATAGTCCGACACGTGAAAGTCGCTATTCCTGTAGGGGCTCCAGCGGTTACAGTCAGCTGTTTACCGGGAGCCAGAGCGCCGGACATTAGTGGCAACCTTAGATTGTTAGCCCATAAACGATTCTCTAGGATAGTTATACATGTAGGGGCCAACGATATACGTCTGCGGCAGTCAGAGGTGACTAAGGCTAATGTTAAAGAGGTGGTTAAATTAGCCCAGACGATGTCCGATGCCGTAATCTGCTCTGGCCCCATCCCAATGCGGCGCGGTGATGAGCAGTACAGCAGGCTCACGTCGCTAAATCGCTGGATGTCCAAGTGGTGTTCAGAAAATCAAGTGGGCTTTATTAATAATTGGGAAGAGTTCGAGGGCAAGCCTGGTCTTTTAGGCAGGGACGGTGTCCACCCCACCCGGGATGGCGCTGCCCTGTTATCTTGCAGCATAGCCCATAGCCTGTTAGCTAGTCGGCAGAGTAGCACTAGGAGCTGCTGACTGTCCAGGGTCGCGACCAGGCCGCAGACTAACGGGCTAAACCTGTCTGCGAGCTGCTTAGAGGCGTCACCAAGTTCCCTTAGGATTGAGACTGTGTCTGTGCCCCGGGTTAAACTAAATCATAAGAAAATAGTCCGCCCGAAGTTTTTAACTAATATTCAGACTTCACATCAAATTATTACAACCTATATGACCGATCTGAAAATTGGATTAATCAATATTCGATCGCTCAACTCAAAAGCAGTTTTTGTAAATGAACTTATAACAGACCAGAAAATTGATATTCTTTGTCTAACTGAAACATGGGTTCAATCTGGTGATTATTTAACTCTGAACGAAGCCACTCCTGTGGGATATAGTTATATACATAGACCTAGACTGTCAGGCAGAGGAGGTGGAATATGTATAATCTATCGTGATTGTTTAGAAATTCATCAGAAATACTTAGATATCTCAAACTCATTTGAGATGCTGTCTATTAATGTAATTAGTCCATCTGAAAATAAAAGTACATTCTCCCTAACTAATGTATACAGACCACCAGGGCCTTACTCAGATTTCTTAAACGATTTCACCGATTTTGCAGCAAATTTAGCAGTATGTAGTGACAAAATAATAATGGTAGGAGACTTTAACATACACTTTGATAATGCGGAGGATCCACTTACAAGGGCTTTTACTTCTATATTGAACTCTGTCGGCATTAAACAAAACGTAGTAGGACCTACACATTATCGAAATCATACCCTAGATCTAATATTAACGCTGGGTATCGACGTAGATAATATAAACATACTCCCGCAAACCGTAGCAATCTCCGATCATTATTTAGTAAAATTCGATTTTCACCTTAACATAAATACCCGCCCGTCTCCTCGGCAGTGTATAAAGCGCTCAATAAATTCATCAACAGCAACACAGTTTATTGAAACCCTCCCTGACTTAACTGCTTTAGCCCACTCGCCATCCGATCCAGGAGAGTTAGATAGTCTAACCGACTACTTAGAGAATACCTGCAGATCAGCTCTAGATATAGTAGCTCCACTAAAATATAAAAAAGCTAGATCCAAAAAGCTCGCCCCATGGTACACCGACCAAACTAGAAACTTAAAACAAATAGCACGTAAATTAGAGCGGAAATGGCGATCCACTAAATTGGAAGTATTCCACTGTGCCTGGAAGGATAGCATTATTGACTACAAACGGGCACTCACTAAAGCACGCTCAGCATACTTAGCCTCACTGATAGAGAAAAATAAAAACAATCCTAGATTTCTTTTTAATACTATTTCTAAACTTACAAAAAATCAAGCAGGCACAGAACCTCAGATTCCAGTAAACCTCACTAGTAATGTATTTATAGATTTCTTTGATAATAAAATAGAGAATATTAGACAAAATATAAAACCCTTTATTAGCAATACAACTGGTATGTCATCTGGTTTGGTTGATATTGATTTAAATTACATACCGGGAGAAAAACTTGATGCTTTTCATCCACTCCCAAAATCAGAATTAGAGAAAATAATTTCTTCCTTAAATTGTACTACCTGCACATTAGACTCAGTTCCCTCAAAGTTATTAAAAGAGGTATTACCAGCTGTAACTGAACCTCTTCTAACTATAGTTAACTCATCCATTACAATAGGTCACATGCCCAAATCATGTAAATTAGCAATTATCAAACCTCTGATCAAGAAACCAAATCTTGATCCGACTGTGCTATCTAATTATAGACCCATTTCAAACACATCATTTATATCTAAGATCATAGAAAAAGCTGTTGCCCAGCAATTATGCCTATATCTGCATAGGAATAACACATTTGAAAAGTTCCAATCTGGTTTTAGGCCCCATCACAGTACTGAAACAGCATTAGTTAAAGTAACAAATGATCTCCTCCTTGCATCAGATCAAGGCTATGTATCACTGTTAGTGCTTCTTGATCTTAGTGCAGCTTTCGACACAATTGATCATAGGATCTTGCTAGAAAGGTTAGAACGCTGGGTTGGAGTCTCAGGCACAGCCCTTTCATGGTTTCAGTCTTACTTAACAAATCGCTATCAGTTTGTAGAGCTCAATAATATTTCATCCAAACGTACAATGGTTAAATATGGGGTCCCGCAAGGCTCCATCTTAGGACCACTATTATTTACATTATATATGCTACCATTGGGCACAGTTATAAACAAACATGGTGTCAATTTTCACTGCTATGCGGATGACACTCAACTTTACATATCAGCCAAACCCGATGACAAACTCAGTTTAGGAAAAATTGAGGCCTGTGTAAGAGATATTAAGTGCTGGATGTCTCTAAACTTCCTACAATTAAATGAGGACAAAACAGAAGTTCTCCTTGTGGGCCCTAAGGCCGCAAGACAGAAAATTCCAAATTTAATGCTTAATCTTGCAGACTATCCCATTACACCTGGCACAGTAGCCAAAAACCTAGGCGTCATACTCGACTCTGACCTATCATTTGATAAATATATAGATAATACTACTAGGATAGCTTTTCTACATCTCCGCAACATTGCCAAATTAAGAAATGCATTATCACAGGATGATGCAGAAAAATTGGTGCACGCCTTTGTTAGCTCTAGACTAGACTACTGCAATTCACTACTGTCAGGATGTTCAAATAGGAATCTAAATAAACTTCAAGTAGTTCAAAATGCCGCAGCTAGAGTTCTGACCAGAACTAGAAAATTTCAGCATATTAGACCAGTCCTATCAGCCCTGCATTGGCTCCCAGTTAAATTTCGTATTGATTTTAAAATTCTATTATTAGCATATAAAGCACTACACGGGCTTGCTCCTGAATACCTCCAGGAACTTATTTCCTACTATGAACCCCCACGTCAACTAAGATCACAGGGTGCTGGTCTGTTATTAGTTCCACAAATTAACAAGGTAACAGCAGGGGGAAGAGCCTTTTCTTATAAGGCCCCCCAGCTTTGGAATAATCTTCCTAAATGTGTCCGGGACTCTGACACAGTCACAATCTTTAAATCTAGGTTGAAAACCCACTTATTTAGTCTAGCGTTTGATAATTAATATCCCCCTTAGATAAAGGTACAGATCCAGGGGTTCATAGACGAAGGGTTTTATGGTAGACTGGGGTGCTGGTGCTGTCATCCTGTCACTGCTCGTGGTCACTCAAGTTTGTTGACAGTGCAGTGGACGGATGCCATTGTCTCAGAATGCCCCCAAGCCTATGTTACCTTCTGGTTCTGCCTTTTTAGCTAGGCTGTAATAATTTAACTTAGTGCCGGAGTTGCTGCCACACTCCAGAAATGTTTATAATTTTACCTGTCCTGTATATGTCCTCATACAGAGCTAATTTTCCCTGTTTCATTTCTCCACATGGCTGCCCGCCTGCTTGAGGTATAATGAGATGAGGAGAGACAAGCGATCCATCCTGGCCGGCCACCTCCTGCCTAACCGGATGCCTACACCATGATGGACATTATTACATCTTTTTCGGTCTAAATGGACATTATTGCATCTTTTACATTCTGTCTACATTCTGTCTATATTGTTGTTGTTGTCATGGTGACCGGTGTCGGCCAGAGGAGGATGGGCTCCCCCCCTGAGTCTTGGTTCCTCTCAAGGTTTCTTCCTCATGCAAAAACTAGGGAGTTTTTCCTTGCCACTGTCGCCTTTGGCTTGCTCACTGGGGGCTAGGACTCGGCACTTGTAAAGCTGCTTTGTGACAACAACTGTTGTAAAAAGCGCTATATAAATAAAATTTGATTGATTGATTGATTAGTGCAGCTAGGGGTGTCCAGCACATGAGGGTGGTGCTGTATGATGTGCAAGAATATTGTTCACAGTATTCTAAAAGTAACTGGTCAGCCTCTGGGACTCATCACATTTCGTCTCATGTGCCATGACCATCCTGACCAAACTTACATATTAAGTTCTCAGCATTCACACAATTCATCGAGGATTTGAAATGTTAGTAAAACAGCTCAGACCAATCTTGAATCATATCACATCAATTCAATGTGTTTTTAGTATACTCCAAAGCACACCGCAATGTAGCAATATCATCACGATAAGGTTTTGTTCTAAATATATCATGCAACCCCTAGTACAAATGATTTCCCATGTTCATGTGTTCTGGGGGTGTGCAGTCCTGCTGTACCTCCGTCCTCCATCGTGCAGGGTGTGGTGGAGAGAGGGGGCACCGACACACGTGGACCTGATATAAATACTTTCTCCTCCCACTGAGCTCGGTCCTCATTCATCACGCGCACCTACAGCAAACAAGAGACATGCAAAAAAGAGACAGGTAACTCAGACGTGGTTAAAAGAGGGTTTTATTACAAAAGTAAAAAAAGCATGAGAGTCTCTTCTAAACAAGAACTCTGAGGAGAGAGGGCAGTCCAATCTCCTTTATTCCTTTGTTATTACATGTTTACAGTACATTTGGGCACACTGGGAAACTGAGGGGGGAGAATGCACAGTAGACGTTCGTCTCACATGTGTATTCCTCCTAATATGGATCTTTTCTGTTTTTAGCGGAAGAGACTGCACATTCCTCTGATGCAGGTTACAATACACACATGATACATACAGAATCACTAAATAACACGTCCTTGCTAATCAGAAGGACATGTACTCAGTGTTGTATAAAGTACTAGAGGCCCATACTTGAGTAAAAGTACAAGTACTCTATCAAAAAATTGACTTGAGTAGAAGTTGAAGTGGGCGGCATGGTGGTGTGGTGGTTGGCGCTGTCGCCTCACAGCAAGGCGGTCTGGGTTCGATTCTCGTTCTGGGCTGCTCTGTGTGGAGTTTGCATGTTCTCCCTGTGCCTGTGTGGGTTTCCGGTACTCCGGTTTCCTCCCACAGTCCAAAGACATGCATGGTAGGTTGGTTGGTCACTCTAAATTGCCCGTAGGTGCGTGTGTGTGTCCATGCGGTGGACTGGCGACCTGCCCGTGGTGTACCCTGCCTTCGCCCGGAGTTGCTGGGATTGGCTCTAGCCCGCCCGTGACCCCGACTGGCGGGATTAAGTGGTTCAGATAATGGATGGATGGATAGAAGTTGAAGTGTTCTTTAAAAACTTTACTTAAGTAGAAGTACAGAAGTATTCAGCATTTTTTGTACTTAAGTATTGCAAGTAGTATATTCTAAAATTTATTACTCAAGTACTGAAAGTAAAAAGTACAAGTATTGTGTTTTGAATTAATTAAAGAAAGCCGTCAAAGTTTGATTATCAATTGTTTTTATATATCACTTACAAATCAAAGATGTCAAAGACCACAAATACAAGTGTTATGTATGTACAAACAAGTAGCAACTTAAAAAACTGGGCTTAACACTTCGTACACAAAAAACAGATAGCCTATGTCCCGCTACGTCGTAGGTTTGACGCAAAAGTACAGGTTCGCCTTAATTTAGCGAGGTGTATTTTGGACGTAAAATCCGTCCATAGGATTCTAAGGGTGAGCCTACTGCCCTGCGTTTACCCTCAATAAATGCCCTTACCCTATAAAAACACTACACTATAAAAATGAGCACATGATTAGTCAGCACAAAAAAACACGGCTTACTGTTGCTAAAAAACACAACTCAGCATGACATCGCCTTTATGATTGCCAGCTAATGTTAAGTGAAAACTGCAGCACGTCATAAACATAATTAGGTTAGTTAGCTAAGATATCTAACCTAACTAGCGCTTACTAGCTTAAGCTGGTGTGTCTTCTGTGCATTATATTTATAACTTACATTGATGTGTTTCTTCAAGTTCGAAGGTGAATTTTTGAAGGCCAATATTTCACCCTCTTTAGGGAGGCAGAGATGGCACTTCATCCTATAGGAATTTACTTACTCCAGCAAACGCAAACACTGTCTCTAGGTAGGGCCAGGGTGGTCTCCTTCCTCAAACACTGTCTGTAGGTAGGGCCAGGGCGGTCTCCTCCCGCAAACACTGTCTCTAGGTAGGGCCAGGGTGGTCTCCTTCCTCAAACACTGTCTCTAGGTAGGGCCAGGGTGGTCTCCTTCCTCACCCTCACCACCACGATCACTCGATGTTGAAGGTGTGGAAGGTGCCAATATATGTACATTAAAACACCAACAAGCTTATTATGCAGCACTTATGCTGCTCTTCTGCTGTTACCAAACATGGTACCATCTCTTTTAATGAGATAGAAAACAAATTATTTGGAATAATTTCGAGTATATGTGTATTTGTATAAATATATAAATTAAGCTGAAGGTGCTGGAAAATACTGAAAATGGACCTTCAAAGTGGCGTACAAGTGCATGAATTCCACCTTGTAACTTCGCATGCACAGAAATCGAGAGGTGCACGACCTTACTTAAGTACAGTAGTGAAGTAGTTCTACTTCGTTACTATACAACTCTGCATGTACTAAATCATAATGTTCTTTTGTAATCTTAAATGACATTAGCAAAATGGTGTAATTTCCCTCACAACTTCAACACAGTTTAAAGGATATCTGACTAGGGCCAGCTGCTGTTGTGTGGTTCAACTCTTTTTGGCAAAAGTGATGAAGGTGATTGTGTCTGAACTGAATAATGAGGGTGTAGTAAACAAGAGACATACGACACTTGGTAACTGCTGGGGGTTCAGGCCATAACGAGATTCTGACTTTGGACTGGAAACCTGACTGGCCTGAATAGAGAGAGAGAGAGAGAGAGAGAGAGAGAAAGAGAGAGAGAGAATGGGCAGGGAGAGATTGAGGGAGAGAGAGTAATATAGTCATAGCACAGTTGCAGCAAGTAAATAATTTCAGACAAAAGCCACTACTGTACAGGTGTAATACAGCACTCACCTGCTGTGAGCCGATTGGCTGTTGTGGCATCTCCATTGAATTTCTGACGTCTCTTACAAGTGATACTACACCTGTGACAGTAACACAGCACACAAATGAAAAATAACCAGTAAGTAATTAAGGCCACTTGGATTACCAACTGCACAGTTCATAGAGGCCTCAGATCAGCGCGACTACAGCACTATTACAGTCAGAGCAGAACCTGCAGTCATGAGTGAAATAAGCCCCACACGCACCATCGCAGCGGGGCTGCGGGTCCCTGGACGCGGGCTGCGGGTCCCTGGACGCGGGCTGCTGTGGGGGGACCAGCTTGACTGTATGGACAGGCACTCCTGAAGGACCCATCGCGGTGTGGGGAAGCAGGGACAGGTGTGTCGGCGCAGGGCCGGTGGAGATGGTGGCGGTATAGCCCGGTGGAGAGCTGCTACAACCCCCCAACGGCGGCTCCATTCTCTACGCCCGATCAGCTCCTGGTTCATTTTCACACCAAGCTGGTTTAAGAAGATCGTGTGATGTTTGGCAGCTAAATAAACCCTCCTAACTGTCTCCTAACTGTCTCCTCACTGTCTCCTAACTGTCTCCTAACTGTCTCCTCACTGTCTCATAACTGTCTCCCAACTGTCTCCTCACTGTCTCCTCACTGTCTCATAACTGTCTCCCAACTGTCTCCTCACTGTCTCATAACTGTCTCCTCACTGTCTCCTCACTGTCTCATAACTGTCTCCCAACTGTCTCCTCACTGTCTCATAACTGTCTCCCAACTGTCTCCTCACTGTCTCATAACGGTCTCCTAACTGTCTCCTCATTGTCTCCTAACTGTCTCCTCACTGTCTCCTCACTGTCTCATAACTGTCTCCCAACTGTCTCCTCACTGTCTCATAACTGTCTCCTCACTGTCTCATAACTGTCTCCCAACTGTCTCCTCACTGTCTCATAACTGTCTCCTCACTGTCTCATAACTGTCTCCCAAATGTCTCCTCACTGTCTCATAACTGTCTCCTCACTGTCTCATAACTGTCTCCCAACTGTCTCCTCACTGTCTCATAACGGTCTCCTCACTGTCTCACGTTCCCGCTGCTGCAGCGCGGTTACTCGGGTGTTGGATAACGAACCTACCGGTAGCCAGGAACAAGCTAGCTAGCTAAAAACAAGAGGACAGACAGGTTATTTTAACAGCTTACAGACTAGTATGATTCACCTGGTTCAGTTGTGGCTTCAGCAGCTCTATGTCCGGATCAAGTCGTTGTCTCTCCACATCTTTCAGTCCAGCCAAACATTTAGTGTTCAAAGATTTAGTTTTTCAACACAACCACCGCCGTGTGATCCTATTAGGGCAGAAACGAACCTACAATCAGCTCTGTAGAGATTAAATCTACATAGGAAGACTGGCACATTCGTCCAAACTAACGTCCATGTGTACATAGTACAAATTATTAGAGAAAAAACATAAATGTCTCTGCGGATCAAAACGTATTATTTTAGGAATGCGTCTTACAAGGAATCCCGACGTGTAACGTGTTTGGGAGACTCTAGGTGTCAGTAGTGTGTCAATGAATAACGGGCCTCTGACGTTTAGGTTTGGTTTTCTCCTGAATAAAAAAAAATACTGAGGAATGCCGCAACCCTTAAATTTTGTCAATTGCTTTGATTTTTACTAAAATACTATATTTTACAATTTTCTAAAAATTGTTGGTTGACTTCTATCTATATCTCTAGGTATATGGTTACACACATATTCTCCTTGTTATCAACAAAATGTCAACATAATACAGTTTTTGTCACTTGGAAATAGGCCTAAAATATATGAGTAGGTCAGTCCATTATACGTGTATTTACACTGCTGTAATTTCTACTTAAGATGTTTTCTGTACTCCTGTTGCTTCAGTGAGGAGCATCTAGACTGGATCATACAGGTTCATACTGGATCATACCAGTTTACACCAAGGTGAAGGTGCTCATAGGTGTATTTTCAGGAAGGAGAAGACCTCCGAGAGGGACCCAGAACAGAAGGAGAGTTGAGAGAGGTGATATGATCAATATTTCATCTGTTGCTCTATCTGGCCTTGGTTGCATGTTGTAATATTGATGTAGTCCTACACTCCTGAAGGCTGTGTTTTTAGAAAAGAACATAAAACACACACATACACACGCACACACACACACGTGCACACACACACACCCACACACACACACACACACACCCACACACACACACACACACACACACAGTGTAGGCTTTGTTTATAACCATATGATCCAACAACCATGATGCTGAAATGCCCAAGAACAATGTGATCAGTGATGTCATAGCGTTCATGGACGCTTCAGCGATGAAAGATGTTTCTATCACTTTAAATAACAACATACAGAATTGAGTCTCTCAGAAGGACAAGGTTCTTTAACAATGTCAAGAACCACACTATCCATAATACTCCATTTCACTACCTTCTTTATCTGGCCTGCACAAATCCCACCCGACCCCCAGGCACCCCCACCCAAATCCCACCCGACCCCCAGGCACCCCACCCAAACCTCACCCGACCCCCAGGCACCCCCACCCAAATCCCACCCGACCCCCAGGCACCCCCACCCAAACCCCACTCGACTCCCAGGCGCTCTATGGTTCTCCTAAACAGGCACTGGGTTTACAGCAAAAAGGCCAACATGGTCTTAGTGGTTTTATTGGTGCACTTAACCTGGTGCACAGAGAGGAGGTTGCACTCCAAGGGGAGTGATATTAACTTCACACACCCGTCGACATGAAGCCACTTTACGGGAAGACACAGGGAGTGAGGATTATAGCCCACATATAAGACCACATGATTTACTGTTGATGTAAGGCCTGTGTGTGCAGTAATATTGTCCCCATTACAGCAAAGTGCTGTAATAGTGCTACACTAAATCAGTTCACTGTAAGAAAGAAGGATAACCTTGACATCTTCATCTTTCTTCTTTCTCATAATTGTCTCTTGTTTATCGGAATCATCCAGCTGTCAGAATGATGCGTGAGTACAGAAAAACACTTGTGTTGTGACCTTCCAAGTAGGGTTAGGGAGGTAGGGTTAGGGAGGTAGGGTTAGGGAAGTAGGGTTAGGGAGGTAGGGTTAGGGAGGTAGGGTTAGGGAGGTAGGGTTAGGGAAGTAGGGTTAGGGAGGTAGGGTTAGGGAGGTAGGGTTAGGGAAGTAGGGTTAGGGAGGTAGGGTTAGGGAAGTAGGGTTAGGGAGGTAGGGTTAGGGAAGTAGGGTTAGGGAGGTAGGGTTAGGGAGGTAGGGTTAGGGAGGTAGGGTTAGGGAGGTAGGGTTAGGGAAGTAGGGTTAGGGAGGTAGGGTTAGGGAAGTAGGGTTAGGGAGGTAGGGTTAGGGAGGTAGGGTTAGGGAAGTAGGGTTAGGGAGGTAGGGTTAGGGAGGTAGGGTTAGGGATGAAGGGTTAGGGAGGTAGGGTTAGGGAGGTAGGGTTAGGGAGGTAGGGTTAGGGAGGTAGGGTTAGGGATGTAGGGTTAGGGAGGTAGGGTTAGGGAGGTAGGTTAGGGAAGTAGGGTTAGGGAGGTAGGGGTTAGGGAGGTAGGGTTAGGGAGGTAGGGTTAGGGAGGTAGGGTTAGGGATGAAGGGTTAGGGAGGTAGGGTTAGGGAGGTAGGGTTAGGGAGGTAGGGTTAGGGAGGTAGGGTTAGGGAAGTAGGGTTAGGGAGGTAGGGTTAGGGAGGTAGGGTTAGGGAAGTAGGGTTAGGGGAGGGTAGGGTTAGGGAGGTAGGGTTAGGGAAGGTAGGGTTAGGGAAGTAGGGTTAGGGAGGTAGGGTTAGGGAGGTAGGGTTAGGGAGGTAGGGTTAGGGAGGTAGGGTTAGGGATGAAGGGTTAGGGAAGTAGGGTTAGGGAGGTAGGGTTAGGGAGGTAGGGTTAGGGAAGTTTCAATTCTACCTTTTACCTAGTCTGATTGTGTGAATTGTGTGTGACTTGTGTATTTGGTGTTAACGGGCCGCCCAATGGAGGATGGGTTCCCTTTTGAGTCTTGGTTCTCCCGAGGTTTCTTCCTATTCCCCACCATCATAGGGAGTTTTTCCTCGCACACTGTCGCCTTTGGCTTGCTCATTAGGGTTCTAGACCCATAGTATTGTTAACCTTGTAAATCCTGTAAAGCTGCTTTGCGACAACTTGAGTTGTTAAAAGCGCTATACAAATAAACTTTGATTGATTGATTGAGATACGTAATATCTCTTATTGGACTTTTTTGCTCATTATAGTTTAAATCAGCTAGATTTAAACACATTTCTGTTTTTGGTTTAAAATTAGAGGGTGTCAATTCCAGGTTCCGAGATTAAAAGTCCTCACCAGGATTTTGCTCAGGCTTCCTGGATTGTGTTGATTCCACTAATTTTACCTGGATTGCTAATTAGAAAATCTAGCAAGCTTGAGCAAAATCCTGGTGAGGCCTTTTAATCTCAGAACCTGGAATGACACCACTAGTTAAAATCTGTAATTGTGTAACCTGACAGCATGCAGCTGTCTATAACAATGCTGCATAAAACTAATTAGTGGTGAGATATGGCCATGTGCTTTACTGACGATCAGGAGTTCAGTGGGGAGACATGGAAGATGAAGTGGGACAAGAGAGTCTGAGTAACATGAAGGTTGACAGATGCGCTGAACAAACAACTGGGTTTAAACCACTAGGGACCAGATCACCGCTGAGAGGCGGCACTACCTAACAATTAACTGAACCGGAAAGCATGCACGCGTGCACACACACACACACACACACAACACACACACACACACACACACACACACACAACACACACACACACACCACATCAGTCGAATGTTTGTTTATCACACATACTCGCATATAGTCTCCAAGACAGCGAGGTGAAACAGGATACAAGACAGTGTTTTAACACTCAGAAAGAGAAGCCTTTGTCTTTTATTTAAATAATTAGATTTAGATGAAGCTGGAATATTTACATAACACACACACACACACACACACACAGTGTGATGGAGACACGCAGACTCCCCACCGGCGGTTGTGCTTGACAACAAAGAAGAGCCCACTCCCAGGGGACCATCCTGCCCTCTCTACACACTCATTACCATCATCATCATCATCATCATCATCATCATCATCATCGTTGTGTGTGTGTGTGTATATATGTGTGTGTGAGTGTGTGTGTGTGTGTATGAGAGTGAGAGAGACCTCCCTCTGGTGCCTCACCTAGTGTAACCTAAGCTCACATTACCACCATCTTTCCCTGGTACGTCCAGGCCGTCTGGCTACTGGTTCCAAGTCGTTTGTGTCCACTGGTTTGCTGCTGAGAGGACAGGAGAGACTGGTACTGCTCACACTGAGAGAACAGGAGAGACTGGTACTGCTCACACTGAGAGGACAGGAGAGACTGGTACTGCTCACACTGAGAGGACAGGAGAGACTGGTACTGCTCACACTGAAGAGAAACAGGAGAGACTAGGCACTGCTCACACTGAGAGGACAGGTGGTACTGCTCACACTGAGAGGACAGGAGAGACTAGGTACTGCTCACTGAGACTGG
>NW_027507193.1:0-78461 GCF_052324685.1 Brachyhypopomus gauderio | reverse complement strand
CTCAGAAACACTGTTTAGAGCGCTTACAGCGCCAGCAAACGCTGTTTTGAACGCCTTAATACAAGACTCACTACTTGTATGGAAATGGATGTGTAACATTACAAACATGATAAAACAGCTTGTTATCACATCCAAACACTGTTTTCATTCAAAATATGAGTTTTCAGTTCATTCTTCAAAAGTTGCACTTTTGCCCCAAGTTATGCTCAGAAACACTGTTTAGAGCTCTTACAACGCCAGAAAACGCTGTTTTGAACGCCTTAATGCAAGCCTTACTACTTGTTAGGAAATGCATGTGTAACATTACAAACATGATAAAACAGCTTGTTATCACATCCAAACACTGTTTTGGAACAAAATATGAGTTTTCAGTTCATTCTTCAAAAGTTGCACTTTTGCTCCAAGTTATGCTCAGAAACACTGTTTAGAGCGCTTACAGCGCCAGCAAACGCTGTTTGAACGCCTTAATACAAGACTCACTACTTGTATGGAAATGGATGTGTAACATTACAAACATGATAAAACAGCTTGTTATCACATCCAAACACTGTTTTGGAACAAAATATGAGTTTTCAGTTCATTCTTCAAAAGTTGCACTTTTGCCCCAAGTTATGCTCAGAAACACTGTTTAGAGCTCTTACAACGCCAGAAAACGCTGTTTTGAACGCCTTAATGCAAGCCTTACTACTTGTTAGGAATGCATGTGTAACATTACAAACATGATAAAACAGCTTGTTATCACATCCAAACACTGTTTTGGAACAAAATATGAGTTTTCAGTTCATTCTTCAAAAGTTGCACTTTTGCTCCAAGTTATGCTCAGAAACACTGTTTAGAGCGCTTACAGCGCCAGCAAACGCTGTTTTGAACGCCTTAATACAAGACTCACTACTTGTATGGAAATGGATGTGTAACATTACAAACATGATAAAACAGCTTGTTATCACATCCAAACACTGTTTTGGAACAAAATATGAGTTTTCAGTTCATTCTTCAAAAGTTGCACTTTTGGTCCAAGTTATGCTCAGAAACACTGTTTAGAGCTCTTACAACGCCAGAAAACGCTGTTTTGAACGCCTTAATGCAAGCCTTACTACTTGTTAGGAAATGCATGTGTAACATTACAAACATGATAAAACAGCTTGTTATCACATCCAAACACTGTTTTGGAACAAAATATGAGTTTTCAGTTCATTCTTCAAAAGTTGCACTTTTGCCACAAGTTATGCTCAGAAACACTGTTTAGAGCGCTTGCAGCGCCAGCAAACGCTGTTTTGAACGCCTTAATACAAGACTTACTACTTGTATGGAAATGGATGTGTAACTACAAACATGATAAAACAGCTTGTTATCACATCCAAACACTGTTTTGGAACAAAATATGAGTTTTCAGTTCATTCTTCAAAAGTTGCACTTTTGCTCCAAGTTATGCTCAGAAACACTGTTTAGAGCGCTTACAGCGCCAGCAAACGCTGTTTTGAACGCCTTAATACAAGACTCACTACTTGTATGGAAATGGATGTGTAACATTACAAACATGATAAAACAGCTTGTTATCACATCCAAACACTGTTTTGGAACAAAATATGAGTTTTCAGTTCATTCTTCAAAAGTTGCACTTTTGCCCCAAGTTATGCTCAGAAACACTGTTTAGAGCTCTTACAACGCCAGAAAACGCTGTTTTGAACGCCTTAATGCAAGCCTTACTACTTGTTAGGAAATGCATGTGTAACATTACAAACATGATAAAACAGCTTGTTATCACATCCAAACACTGTTTTGGAACAAAATATGAGTTTTCAGTTCATTCTTCAAAAGTTGCACTTTTGCTCCAAGTTATGCTCAGAAACACTGTTTAGAGCGCTTACAGCGCCAGCAAACGCTGTTTTGAACGCCTTAATACAAGACTCACTACTTGTATGGAAATGGATGTGTAACATTACAAACATGATAAAACAGCTTGTTATCACATCCAAACACTGTTTCATTCAAAATATGAGTTTTCTTTTCATTCTTGAGAAGTTGCACTTTTGCCACAAGTTATGCTCAGAAACACTGTTTAGAGCTCTTACAGCGCCAGCAAACGCTGTTTTGAACGCCTTAATACAAGACTCACTACTTGTATGGAAATGGATGTGTAACATTACAAACATGATAAAACAGCTTGTTATCACATCCAAACACTGTTTTGGAACAAAATATGAGTTTTCAGTTCATTCTTCAAAAGTTGCACTTTTGCCCCAAGTTATGCTCAGAAACACTGTTTAGAGCTCTTACAACGCCAGAAAACGCTGTTTTGAACGCCTTAATGCAAGCCTTACTACTTGTTAGGAAATGGCATGTGTAACATTACAACATGATAAAACAGCTTGTTATCACATCCAAACACTGTTTTGGAACAAAATATGAGTTTTCAGTTCATTCTTCAAAAGTTGCACTTTTGCTCCAAGTTATGCTCAGAAACACTGTTTAGAGCGCTTACAGCGCCAGCAAACGCTGTTTTGAACGCCTTAATACAAGACTCACTACTTGTATGGAAATGGATGTGTAACATTACAAACATGATAAAACAGCTTGTTATCACAATCCAAACACTGTTTTGGAACAAAATATGAGTTTTCAGTTCATTCTTCAAAAGTTGCACTTTTGCCCCAAGTTATGCTCAGAAACACTGTTTAGAGCTCTTACAACGCCAGAAAACGCTGTTTTGAACGCCTTAATGCAAGCCTTACTACTTGTTAGGAAATGCATGTGTAACATTACAACATGATAAAACAGCTTGTTATCACATCCAAACACTGTTTTGGAACAAAATATGAGTTTTCAGTTCATTCTTCAAAAGTTGCACTTTTGCCACAAGTTATGCTCAGAAACACTGTTTAGAGCGCTTGCAGCGCCAGCAAACGCTGTTTTGAACGCCTTAATACAAGACTTACTACTTGTATGGAAATGGATGTGTAACTACAAACATGATAAAACAGCTTGTTATCACATCCAAACACTGTTTTCATTCAAAATATGAGTTTTCTTTTCATTCTTGAAAAGTTGCACTTTTGCCCCAAGTTATGCTCAGAAACACTGTTTAGAGCTCTTACAACGCCAGAAAACGCTGTTTTGAACGCCTTAATGCAGCCTTACTACTTGTTAGGAAATGCATGTGTAACATTACAAACATGATAAAACAGCTTGTTATCACATCCAAACACTGTTTTGGAACAAAATATGAGTTTTCAGTTCATTCTTCAAAAGTTGCACTTTTGCTCCAAGTTATGCTCAGAAACACTGTTTAGAGCGCTTACAGCGCCAGCAAACGCTGTTTTGAACGCCTTAATACAAGACTCACTACTTGTATGGAAATGGATGTGTAACATTACAAACATGATAAAACAGCTTGTTATCACATCCAAACACTGTTTTCATTCAAAATATGAGTTTTCTTTTCATTCTTGAAAAGTTGCACTTTTGCCCCAAGTTATGCTCAGAAACACTGTTTAGAGCTCTTACAACGCCAGAAAACGCTGTTTTGAACGCCTTAATACAAGACTTACTACTTGTATGGAAATGGATGTGTAACATTACAAACATGATAAAACAGCTTGTTATCACATCCAAACACTGTTTTCATTCAAAATATGAGTTTTCTTTTCATTCTTGAAAAGTTGCACTTTTGCCACAAGTTATGCTCAGAAACACTGTTTAGAGCTCTTACAGCGCCAGCAAACGCTGTTTTGAACGCCTTAATACAAGACTCACTACTTGTATGGAAATGGATGTGTAACATTACAAACATGATAAAACAGCTTGTTATCACATCCAAACACTGTTTTCATTCAAAATATGAGTTTTCTTTTCATTCTTGAAAAGTTGCACTTTTGCCCCAAGTTATGCTCAGAAACACTGTTTAGAGCTCTTACAACGCCAGAAAACGCTGTTTTGAACGCCTTAATGCAAGCCTTACTACTTGTTAGGAAATGCATGTGTAACATTACAAACATGATAAAACAGCTTGTTATCACATCCAAACACTGTTTTGGAACAAAATATGAGTTTTCAGTTCATTCTTCAAAAGTTGCACTTTTGCTCCAAGTTATGCTCAGAAACACTGTTTAGAGCGCTTACAGCGCCAGCAAACGCTGTTTTGAACGCCTTAATACAAGACTCACTACTTGTATGGAAATGGATGTGTAACATTACAAACATGATAAAACAGCTTGTTATCACATCCAAACACTGTTTTGGAACAAAATATGAGTTTTCAGTTCATTCTTCAAAAGTTGCACTTTTGCCCCAAGTTATGCTCAGAAACACTGTTTAGAGCTCTTACAACGCCAGAAAACGCTGTTTTGAACGCCTTAATGCAAGCCTTACTACTTGTTAGGAAATGCATGTGTAACATTACAAACATGATAAAACAGCTTGTTATCACATCCAAACACTGTTTTGGAACAAAATATGAGTTTTCAGTTCATTCTTCAAAAGTTGCACTTTTGCTCCAAGTTATGCTCAGAAACACTGTTTAGAGCGCTTACAGCGCCAGCAAACGCTGTTTTGAACGCCTTAATACAAGACTCACTACTTGTATGGAAATGGATGTGTAACATTACAAACATGATAAAACAGCTTGTTATCACATCCAAACACTGTTTTCATTCAAAATATGAGTTTTCTTTTCATTCTTGAGAAGTTGCACTTTTGCCACAAGTTATGCTCAGAAACACTGTTTAGAGCTCTTACAGCGCCAGCAAACGCTGTTTTGAACGCCTTAATACAAGACTCACTACTTGTATGGAAATGGATGTGTAACATTACAAACATGATAAAACAGCTTGTTATCACATCCAAACACTGTTTTGGAACAAAATATGAGTTTTCAGTTCATTCTTCAAAAGTTGCACTTTTGCCCCAAGTTATGCTCAGAAACACTGTTTAGAGCTCTTACAACGCCAGAAAACGCTGTTTTGAACGCCTTAATGCAAGCCTTACTACTTGTTAGGAAATGCATGTGTAACATTACAAACATGATAAAACAGCTTGTTATCACATCCAAACACTGTTTTGGAACAAAATATGAGTTTTCAGTTCATTCTTCAAAAGTTGCACTTTTGCTCCAAGTTATGCTCAGAAACACTGTTTAGAGCGCTTACAGCGCCAGCAAACGCTGTTTTGAACGCCTTAATACAAGACTCACTACTTGTATGGAAATGGATGTGTAACATTACAAACATGATAAAACAGCTTGTTATCACATCCAAACACTGTTTTGGAACAAAATATGAGTTTTCAGTTCATTCTTCAAAAGTTGCACTTTTGCCCCAAGTTATGCTCAGAAACACTGTTTAGAGCTCTTACAACGCCAGAAAACGCTGTTTTGAACGCCTTAATGCAAGCCTTACTACTTGTTAGGAAATGCATGTGTAACATTACAAACATGATAAAACAGCTTGTTATCACATCCAAACACTGTTTTGGAACAAAATATGAGTTTTCAGTTCATTCTTCAAAAGTTGCACTTTTGCTCCAAGTTATGCTCAGAAACACTGTTTAGAGCGCTTACAGCGCCAGCAAACGCTGTTTTGAACGCCTTAATACAAGACTCACTACTTGTATGGAAATGGATGTGTAACATTACAAACATGATAAAACAGCTTGTTATCACATCCAAACACTGTTTTGGAACAAAATATGAGTTTTCAGTTCATTCTTCAAAAGTTGCACTTTTGCCCCAAGTTATGCTCAGAAACACTGTTTAGAGCTCTTACAACGCCAGAAAACGCTGTTTTGAACGCCTTAATGCAAGCCTTACTACTTGTTAGGAAATGCATGTGTAACATTACAAACATGATAAAACAGCTTGTTATCACATCCAAACACTGTTTTGGAACAAAATATGAGTTTTCAGTTCATTCTTCAAAAGTTGCACTTTTGCTCCAAGTTATGCTCAGAAACACTGTTTAGAGCGCTTACAGCGCCAGCAAACGCTGTTTTGAACGCCTTAATACAAGACTCACTACTTGTATGGAAATGGATGTGTAACATTACAAACATGATAAAACAGCTTGTTATCACATCCAAACACTGTTTTCATTCAAATATGAGTTTTCTTTTCATTCTTGAGAAGTTGCACTTTTGCCACAAGTTATGCTCAGAAACACTGTTTAGAGCTCTTACAGCGCCAGCAAACGCTGTTTTGAACGCCTTAATACAAGACTCACTACTTGTATGGAAATGGATGTGTAACATTACAAACATGATAAAACAGCTTGTTATCACATCCAAACACTGTTTTCATTCAAAATATGAGTTTTCTTTTCATTCTTGAAAAGTTGCACTTTTGCCCCAAGTTATGCTCAGAAACACTGTTTAGAGCGCTTACAGCGCCAGCAAACGCTGTTTTGAACGCCTTAATACAAGACTTACTACTTGTTTGGAAATGCATGTGTACATTACAAACATGATAAAACAGCTTGTTATCACATCCAAACACTGTTTTGGAACAAAATATGAGTTTTCAGTTCATTCTTCAAAAGTTGCACTTTTGCCACAAGTTATGCTCAGAAACACTGTTTAGAGCGCTTACAGCGCCAGCAAACGCTGTTTTGAACGCCTTAATACAAGACTCACTACTTGTATGGAAATGGATGTGTAACATTACAAACATGATAAAACAGCTTGTTATCACATCCAAACACTGTTTTCATTCAAAATATGAGTTTTCTTTTCATTCTTGAAAAGTTGCACTTTTGCCCCAAGTTATGCTCAGAAACACTGTTTAGAGCTCTTACAACGCCAGAAAACGCTGTTTTGAACGCCTTAATACAAGACTTACTACTTGTATGGAAATGGATGTGTAACATTACAAACATGATAAAACAGCTTGTTATCACATCCAAACACTGTTTTCATTCAAAATATGAGTTTTCTTTTCATTCTTGAAAAGTTGCACTTTTGCCACAAGTTATGCTCAGAAACACTGTTTAGAGCTCTTACAGCGCCAGCAAACGCTGTTTTGAACGCCTTAATACAAGACTCACTACTTGTATGGAAATGGATGTGTAACATTACAAACATGATAAAACAGCTTGTTATCACATCCAAACACTGTTTTCATTCAAAATATGAGTTTTCTTTTCATTCTTGAAAAGTTGCACTTTTGCCCCAAGTTATGCTCAGAAACACTGTTTAGAGCTCTTACAACGCCAGAAAACGCTGTTTTGAACGCCTTAATGCAAGCCTTACTACTTGTTAGGAAATGCATGTGTAACATTACAAACATGATAAAACAGCTTGTTATCACATCCAAACACTGTTTTGGAACAAAATATGAGTTTTCAGTTCATTCTTCAAAAGTTGCACTTTTGCTCCAAGTTTTGCTCAGAAACACTGTTTAGAGCGCTTACAGCGCCAGCAAACGCTGTTTTGAACGCCTTAATACAAGACTTACTACTTGTATGGAAATGCATGTGTAACATTACAAACATGATAAAACAGCTTGTTATCACATCCAAACACTGTTTTGGAACAAAATATGAGTTTTCAGTTCATTCTTCAAAAGTTGCACTTTTGCTCCAAGTTATGCTCAGAAACACTGTTTAGAGCGCTTACATCGCCAGCAAACGCTGTTTTGAACGCCTTAATACAAGACTCACTACTTGTATGGAAATGGATGTGTAACATTACAAACATGATAAAACAGCTTGTTATCACATCCAAACACTGTTTTGGAACAAAATATGAGTTTTCAGTTCATTCTTCAAAAGTTGCACTTTTGCTCCAAGTTATGCTCAGAAACACTGTTTAGAGCGCTTACAGCGCCAGCAAACGCTGTTTTGAACGCCTTAATACAAGACTCACTACTTGTATGGAAATGGATGTGTAACATTACAAACATGATAAAACAGCTTGTTATCACATCCAAACACTGTTTTGGAACAAAATATGAGTTTTCAGTTCATTCTTCAAAAGTTGCACTTTTGCCCCAAGTTATGCTCAGAAACACTGTTTAGAGCTCTTACAACGCCAGAAAACGCTGTTTTGAACGCCTTAATGCAAGCCTTACTACTTGTTAGGAAATGCATGTGTAACATTACAAACATGATAAAACAGCTTGTTATCACATCCAAACACTGTTTTGGAACAAAATATGAGTTTTCAGTTCATTCTTCAAAAGTTGCACTTTTGCTCCAAGTTATGCTCAGAAACACTGTTTAGAGCGCTTACAGCGCCAGCAAACGCTGTTTTGAACGCCTTAATACAAGACTCACTACTTGTATGGAAATGGATGTGTAACATTACAAACATGATAAAACAGCTTGTTATCACATCCAAACACTGTTTTGGAACAAAATATGAGTT
Source organism: Brachyhypopomus gauderio (assembly GCF_052324685.1). Taxonomy (NCBI): domain Eukaryota; kingdom Metazoa; phylum Chordata; class Actinopteri; order Gymnotiformes; family Hypopomidae; genus Brachyhypopomus; species Brachyhypopomus gauderio. Next base: position 70,109 of record NW_027507193.1, on the reverse strand, counting down.
TTCAGTTCATTCTTCAAAAGTTGCACTTTTGCCCCAAGTTATGCTCAGAAACACTGTTTAGAGCTCTTACAACGCCAGAAAACGCTGTTTTGAACGCCTTAATGCAAGCCTTACTACTTGTTAGGAAATGCATGTGTAACATTACAAACATGATAAAACAGCTTGTTATCACATCCAAACACTGTTTTGGAACAAAATATGAGTTTTCAGTTCATTCTTCAAAAGTTGCACTTTTGCTCCAAGTTATGCTCAGAAACACTGTTTAGAGCGCTTACAGCGCCAGCAAACGCTGTTTTGAACGCCTTAATACAAGACTCACTACTTGTATGGAAATGGATGTGTAACATTACAAACATGATAAAACAGCTTGTTATCACATCCAAACACTGTTTTCATTCAAAATATGAGTTTTCTTTTCATTCTTGAGAAGTTGCACTTTTGCCACAAGTTATGCTCAGAAACACTGTTTAGAGCTCTTACAGCGCCAGCAAACGCTGTTTTGAACGCCTTAATACAAGACTCACTACTTGTATGGAAATGGATGTGTAACATTACAAACATGATAAAACAGCTTGTTATCACATCCAAACACTGTTTTCATTCAAAATATGAGTTTTCTTTTCATTCTTGAAAAGTTGCACTTTTGCCCCAAGTTATGCTCAGAAACACTGTTTAGAGCGCTTACAGCGCCAGCAAACGCTGTTTTGAACGCCTTAATACAAGACTTACTACTTGTTTGGAAATGCATGTGTAACATTACAAACATGATAAAACAGCTTGTTATCACATCCAAACACTGTTTTGGAACAAAATATGAGTTTTCAGTTCATTCTTCAAAAGTTGCACTTTTGCCACAAGTTATGCTCAGAAACACTGTTTAGAGCGCTTACAGCGCCAGCAAACGCTGTTTTGAACGCCTTAATACAAGACTCACTACTTGTATGGAAATGGATGTGTAACATTACAAACATGATAAAACAGCTTGTTATCACATCCAAACACTGTTTTCATTCAAAATATGAGTTTTCTTTTCATTCTTGAAAAGTTGCACTTTTGCCCCAAGTTATGCTCAGAAACACTGTTTAGAGCTCTTACAACGCCAGAAAACGCTGTTTTGAACGCCTTAATACAAGACTTACTACTTGTATGGAAATGGATGTGTAACATTACAAACATGATAAAACAGCTTGTTATCACATCCAAACACTGTTTTCATTCAAAATATGAGTTTTCTTTTCATTCTTGAAAAGTTGCACTTTTGCCACAAGTTATGCTCAGAAACACTGTTTAGAGCTCTTACAGCGCCAGCAAACGCTGTTTTGAACGCCTTAATACAAGACTCACTACTTGTATGGAAATGGATGTGTAACATTACAAACATGATAAAACAGCTTGTTATCACATCCAAACACTGTTTTCATTCAAAATATGAGTTTTCTTTTCATTCTTGAAAAGTTGCACTTTTGCCCCAAGTTATGCTCAGAAACACTGTTTAGAGCTCTTACAACGCCAGAAAACGCTGTTTTGAACGCCTTAATGCAAGCCTTACTACTTGTTAGGAAATGCATGTGTAACATTACAAACATGATAAAACAGCTTGTTATCACATCCAAACACTGTTTTGGAACAAAATATGAGTTTTCAGTTCATTCTTCAAAAGTTGCACTTTTGCTCCAAGTTTTGCTCAGAAACACTGTTTAGAGCGCTTACAGCGCCAGCAAACGCTGTTTTGAACGCCTTAATACAAGACTTACTACTTGTATGGAAATGCATGTGTAACATTACAAACATGATAAAACAGCTTGTTATCACATCCAAACACTGTTTTGGAACAAAATATGAGTTTTCAGTTCATTCTTCAAAAGTTGCACTTTTGCTCCAAGTTATGCTCAGAAACACTGTTTAGAGCGCTTACAGCGCCAGCAAACGCTGTTTTGAACGCCTTAATACAAGACTCACTACTTGTATGGAAATGGATGTGTAACATTACAAACATGATAAAACAGCTTGTTATCACATCCAAACACTGTTTTCATTCAAAATATGAGTTTTCAGTTCATTCTTCAAAAGTTGCACTTTTGCCCCAAGTTATGCTCAGAAACACTGTTTAGAGCTCTTACAACGCCAGAAAACGCTGTTTTGAACGCCTTAATGCAAGCCTTACTACTTGTTAGGAAATGCATGTGTAACATTACAAACATGATAAAACAGCTTGTTATCACATCCAAACACTGTTTTGGAACAAAATATGAGTTTTCAGTTCATTCTTCAAAAGTTGCACTTTTGCTCCAAGTTATGCTCAGAAACACTGTTTAGAGCGCTTACAGCGCCAGCAAATGCTGTTTTGAACGCCTTAATACAAGACTCACTACTTGTATGGAAATGGATGTGTAACATTACAAACATGATAAAACAGCTTGTTATCACATCCAAACACTGTTTTGGAACAAAATATGAGTTTTCAGTTCATTCTTCAAAAGTTGCACTTTTGCCCCAAGTTATGCTCAGAAACACTGTTTAGAGCTCTTACAACGCCAGAAAACGCTGTTTTGAACGCCTTAATGCAAGCCTTACTACTTGTTAGGAAATGCATGTGTAACATTACAAACATGATAAAACAGCTTGTTATCACATCCAAACACTGTTTTGGAACAAAATATGAGTTTTCAGTTCATTCTTCAAAAGTTGCACTTTTGCTCCAAGTTATGCTCAGAAACACTGTTTAGAGCGCTTACAGCGCCAGCAAACGCTGTTTTGAACGCCTTAATACAAGACTCACTACTTGTATGGAAATGGATGTGTAACATTACAAACATGATAAAACAGCTTGTTATCACATCCAAACACTGTTTTCATTCAAAATATGAGTTTTCTTTTCATTCTTGAGAAGTTGCACTTTTGCCACAAGTTATGCTCAGAAACACTGTTTAGAGCTCTTACAGCGCCAGCAAACGCTGTTTTGAACGCCTTAATACAAGACTCACTACTTGTATGGAAATGGATGTGTAACATTACAAACATGATAAAACAGCTTGTTATCACATCCAAACACTGTTTTGGAACAAAATATGAGTTTTCAGTTCATTCTTCAAAAGTTGCACTTTTGCCCCAAGTTATGCTCAGAAACACTGTTTAGAGCTCTTACAACGCCAGAAAACGCTGTTTTGAACGCCTTAATGCAAGCCTTACTACTTGTTAGGAAATGCATGTGTAACATTACAAACATGATAAAACAGCTTGTTATCACATCCAAACACTGTTTTGGAACAAAATATGAGTTTTCAGTTCATTCTTCAAAAGTTGCACTTTTGCTCCAAGTTATGCTCAGAAACACTGTTTAGAGCGCTTACAGCGCCAGCAAACGCTGTTTTGAACGCCTTAATACAAGACTCACTACTTGTATGGAAATGGATGTGTAACATTACAAACATGATAAAACAGCTTGTTATCACATCCAAACACTGTTTTGGAACAAAATATGAGTTTTCAGTTCATTCTTCAAAAGTTGCACTTTTGCCCCAAGTTATGCTCAGAAACACTGTTTAGAGCTCTTACAACGCCAGAAAACGCTGTTTTGAACGCCTTAATGCAAGCCTTACTACTTGTTAGGAAATGCATGTGTAACATTACAAACATGATAAAACAGCTTGTTATCACATCCAAACACTGTTTTGGAACAAAATATGAGTTTTCAGTTCATTCTTCAAAAGTTGCACTTTTGCCACAAGTTATGCTCAGAAACACTGTTTAGAGCGCTTGCAGCGCCAGCAAACGCTGTTTTGAACGCCTTAATACAAGACTTACTACTTGTATGGAAATGGATGTGTAACTACAAACATGATAAAACAGCTTGTTATCACATCCAAACACTGTTTTCATTCAAAATATGAGTTTTCTTTTCATTCTTGAAAAGTTGCACTTTTGCCCCAAGTTATGCTCAGAAACACTGTTTAGAGCTCTTACAACGCCAGAAAACGCTGTTTTGAACGCCTTAATGCAAGCCTTACTACTTGTTAGGAAATGCATGTGTAACATTACAAACATGATAAAACAGCTTGTTATCACATCCAAACACTGTTTTGGAACAAAATATGAGTTTTCAGTTCATTCTTCAAAAGTTGCACTTTTGCTCCAAGTTATGCTCAGAAACACTGTTTAGAGCGCTTACAGCGCCAGCAAACGCTGTTTTGAACGCCTTAATACAAGACTCACTACTTGTATGGAAATGGATGTGTAACATTACAAACATGATAAAACAGCTTGTTATCACATCCAAACACTGTTTTCATTCAAAATATGAGTTTTCTTTTCATTCTTGAAAAGTTGCACTTTTGCCCCAAGTTATGCTCAGAAACACTGTTTAGAGCTCTTACAACGCCAGAAAACGCTGTTTTGAACGCCTTAATACAAGACTTACTACTTGTATGGAAATGGATGTGTAACATTACAAACATGATAAAACAGCTTGTTATCACATCCAAACACTGTTTTCATTCAAAATATGAGTTTTCTTTTCATTCTTGAAAAGTTGCACTTTTGCCACAAGTTATGCTCAGAAACACTGTTTAGAGCTCTTACAGCGCCAGCAAACGCTGTTTTGAACGCCTTAATACAAGACTCACTACTTGTATGGAAATGGATGTGTAACATTACAAACATGATAAAACAGCTTGTTATCACATCCAAACACTGTTTTCATTCAAAATATGAGTTTTCTTTTCATTCTTGAAAAGTTGCACTTTTGCCCCAAGTTATGCTCAGAAACACTGTTTAGAGCTCTTACAACGCCAGAAAACGCTGTTTTGAACGCCTTAATGCAAGCCTTACTACTTGTTAGGAAATGCATGTGTAACATTACAAACATGATAAAACAGCTTGTTATCACATCCAAACACTGTTTTGGAACAAAATATGAGTTTTCAGTTCATTCTTCAAAAGTTGCACTTTTGCCCCAAGTTATGCTCAGAAACACTGTTTAGAGCTCTTACAACGCCAGAAAACGCTGTTTTGAACGCCTTAATGCAAGCCTTACTACTTGTTAGGAAATGCATGTGTAACATTACAAACATGATAAAACAGCTTGTTATCACATCCAAACACTGTTTTGGAACAAAATATGAGTTTTCAGTTCATTCTTCAAAAGTTGCACTTTTGCTCCAAGTTATGCTCAGAAACACTGTTTAGAGCGCTTACAGCGCCAGCAAACGCTGTTTTGAACGCCTTAATACAAGACTCACTACTTGTATGGAAATGGATGTGTAACATTACAAACATGATAAAACAGCTTGTTATCACATCCAAACACTGTTTTGGAACAAAATATGAGTTTTCAGTTCATTCTTCAAAAGTTGCACTTTTGCCCCAAGTTATGCTCAGAAACACTGTTTAGAGCTCTTACAACGCCAGAAAACGCTGTTTTGAACGCCTTAATGCAAGCCTTACTACTTGTTAGGAAATGCATGTGTAACATTACAAACATGATAAAACAGCTTGTTATCACATCCAAACACTGTTTTGGAACAAAATATGAGTTTTCAGTTCATTCTTCAAAAGTTGCACTTTTGCTCCAAGTTATGCTCAGAAACACTGTTTAGAGCGCTTACAGCGCCAGCAAACGCTGTTTTGAACGCCTTAATACAAGACTCACTACTTGTATGGAAATGGATGTGTAACATTACAAACATGATAAAACAGCTTGTTATCACATCCAAACACTGTTTTCATTCAAAATATGAGTTTTCTTTTCATTCTTGAGAAGTTGCACTTTTGCCACAAGTTATGCTCAGAAACACTGTTTAGAGCTCTTACAGCGCCAGCAAACGCTGTTTTGAACGCCTTAATACAAGACTCACTACTTGTATGGAAATGGATGTGTAACATTACAAACATGATAAAACAGCTTGTTATCACATCCAAACACTGTTTTGGAACAAAATATGAGTTTTCAGTTCATTCTTCAAAAGTTGCACTTTTGCCCCAAGTTATGCTCAGAAACACTGTTTAGAGCTCTTACAACGCCAGAAAACGCTGTTTTGAACGCCTTAATGCAAGCCTTACTACTTGTTAGGAAATGCATGTGTAACATTACAAACATGATAAAACAGCTTGTTATCACATCCAAACACTGTTTTGGAACAAAATATGAGTTTTCAGTTCATTCTTCAAAAGTTGCACTTTTGCTCCAAGTTATGCTCAGAAACACTGTTTAGAGCGCTTACAGCGCCAGCAAACGCTGTTTTGAACGCCTTAATACAAGACTCACTACTTGTATGGAAATGGATGTGTAACATTACAAACATGATAAAACAGCTTGTTATCACATCCAAACACTGTTTTGGAACAAAATATGAGTTTTCAGTTCATTCTTCAAAAGTTGCACTTTTGCCCCAAGTTATGCTCAGAAACACTGTTTAGAGCTCTTACAACGCCAGAAAACGCTGTTTTGAACGCCTTAATGCAAGCCTTACTACTTGTTAGGAAATGCATGTGTAACATTACAAACATGATAAAACAGCTTGTTATCACATCCAAACACTGTTTTGGAACAAAATATGAGTTTTCAGTTCATTCTTCAAAAGTTGCACTTTTGCTCCAAGTTATGCTCAGAAACACTGTTTAGAGCGCTTACAGCGCCAGCAAACGCTGTTTTGAACGCCTTAATACAAGACTCACTACTTGTATGGAAATGGATGTGTAACATTACAAACATGATAAAACAGCTTGTTATCACATCCAAACACTGTTTTCATTCAAAATATGAGTTTTCTTTTCATTCTTGAGAAGTTGCACTTTTGCCACAAGTTATGCTCAGAAACACTGTTTAGAGCTCTTACAGCGCCAGCAAACGCTGTTTTGAACGCCTTAATACAAGACTCACTACTTGTATGGAAATGGATGTGTAACATTACAAACATGATAAAACAGCTTGTTATCACATCCAAACACTGTTTTCATTCAAAATATGAGTTTTCTTTTCATTCTTGAAAAGTTGCACTTTTGCCCCAAGTTATGCTCAGAAACACTGTTTAGAGCGCTTACAGCGCCAGCAAACGCTGTTTTGAACGCCCTAATACAAGACTTACTACTTGTTTGGAAATGCATGTGTAACATTACAAACATGATAAAACAGCTTGTTATCACATCCAAACACTGTTTTGGAACAAAATATGAGTTTTCAGTTCATTCTTCAAAAGTTGCACTTTTGCCACAAGTTATGCTCAGAAACACTGTTTAGAGCGCTTGCAGCGCCAGCAAACGCTGTTTTGAACGCCTTAATACAAGACTTACTACTTGTATGGAAATGGATGTGTAACTACAAACATGATAAAACAGCTTGTTATCACATCCAAACACTGTTTTCATTCAAAATATGAGTTTTCTTTTCATTCTTGAAAAGTTGCACTTTTGCCCCAAGTTATGCTCAGAAACACTGTTTAGAGCTCTTACAACGCCAGAAAACGCTGTTTTGAACGCCTTAATGCAAGCCTTACTACTTGTTAGGAAATGCATGTGTAACATTACAAACATGATAAAACAGCTTGTTATCACATCCAAACACTGTTTTGGAACAAAATATGAGTTTTCAGTTCATTCTTCAAAAGTTGCACTTTTGCTCCAAGTTATGCTCAGAAACACTGTTTAGAGCGCTTACAGCGCCAGCAAACGCTGTTTTGAACGCCTTAATACAAGACTCACTACTTGTATGGAAATGGATGTGTAACATTACAAACATGATAAAACAGCTTGTTATCACATCCAAACACTGTTTTGGAACAAAATATGAGTTTTCAGTTCATTCTTCAAAAGTTGCACTTTTGCTCCAAGTTATGCTCAGAAACACTGTTTAGAGCGCTTACAGCGCCAGCAAACGCTGGTTTTGAACGCCTTAATACAAGACTCACTACTTGTATGGAAATGGATGTGTAACATTACAAACATGATAAAACAGCTTGTTATCACATCCAAACACTGTTTTCATTCAAAATATGAGTTTTCTTTTCATTCTTGAAAAGTTGCACTTTTGCCCCAAGTTATGCTCAGAAACACTGTTTAGAGCTCTTACAACGCCAGAAAACGCTGTTTTGAACGCCTTAATGCAAGCCTTACTACTTGTTAGGAAATGCATGTGTAACATTACAAACATGATAAAACAGCTTGTTATCACATCCAAACACTGTTTTGGAACAAAATATGAGTTTTCAGTTCATTCTTCAAAAGTTGCACTTTTGCTCCAAGTTTTGCTCAGAAACACTGTTTAGAGCGCTTACAGCGCCAGCAAACGCTGTTTTGAACGCCTTAATACAAGACTTACTACTTGTTTGGAAATGCATGTGTAACATTACAAACATGATAAAACAGCTTGTTATCACATCCAAACACTGTTTTGGAACAAAATATGAGTTTTCAGTTCATTCTTCAAAAGTTGCACTTTTGCCACAAGTAATGCTCAGAAACACTGTTAGAGCGCTTACAGCGCCAGCAAACGCTGTTTTGAACGCCTTAATACAAGACTTACTACTTGTTTGGAAATGCATGTGTAACATTACAAACATGATAAAACAGCTTGTTATCACATCCAAACACTGTTTTGGAACAAAATATGAGTTTTCAGTTCATTCTTCAAAAGTTGCACTTTTGCTCCAAGTTATGCTCAGAAACACTGTTTAGAGCGCTTACAGCGCCAGCAAACGCTGTTTTGAACGCCTTAATACAAGACTTACTAACTACTTGTTTGGAAATGCATGTGTAACATTACAAACATGATAAAACAGCTTGTTATCACATCCAAACACTGTTTGGCCGACGCTGCTTCCTGCTGACCGACGCTGTTGCGGAGCGAATTTTGAAATTGTTTTCTAAAGTATAATAATCTATTTACGTGCTAATCTTTACCTTTTGCATTCCTAGATACATTTTACAGGTTTTATTCCGGCCGCTGACCAATTTTCTGCCTTCACAAATCAGCTAGCGTAAGTTTATATATCGGCTAGACACGGTAAGTGTTTTGATTTATTCATGGCTGGTGTTGGTTTGTTCCCGTGTTCGGAGTGTGGCATGTTTAGTCTAGACCCTTTCGCCACCGACAGTAATAGTGATAGTATTTGTGAGAGGTGCCAGTTAGTTACTTCTCTTGTGGCGAAAGTGGAAAGTTTAGAGCGACGCGTCCACTCATTATTGAGGGATAGAGAGACAGGGACAGGGTCAGTAGTAGGTGTGGACGGGCCAGGGAGAACTAGCGCCTCCGCGACTCCGGCGATAGAGCCCTCACAGCGGGGGCGAATGGGTGACGTCTCGGCGGCGTAGTCGGAGAGCGAGGGCTGCAGCTACCGCTAACGCCAGCGCTAGCCCACCAGAGCACCACTCCCCGGTTCACGTGTCAAACAGGTTTGCCCCGCTCAGTGTTACACCCGCTGAGGAGACTCTGGTGATAGGAGACTCTATAGTTCGGCACGTGAAAGTAGCTGTAGCTGTAGGGGCACCAGCGGTTACAGTCAGCTGTTTACCGGGAGCCAGAGCGCCGGACATTAGTGGCAACCTTAGACTGTTAGCTCATAGGAGGTTTTCTAGGATAGTGATTCATGTAGGGGCCAACGATATACGTCTGCGGCAGTCAGAGGTGACTAAGGCTAATGTTAAAGAGGTGGTTAAATTAGCCCAGACGATGTCCGATGCCGTAATCTGCTCTGGCCCCATCCCAATGCGGCGCGGTGATGAGCAGTACAGCAGGCTCACGTCGCTAAACCGCTGGATGTCCAAGTGGTGTTCAGAAAATCAAGTGGGCTTTATTAATAATTGGGAAGAGTTCGAGGGCAAGCCTGGTCTTTTAGGCAGGGACGGTGTCCACCCCACCCGGGATGGCGCTGCCCTGTTATCTTGCAGCATAGCCCATAGCCTGTTAGTTAGTCGGCAGAGTAGCACTAGGAGCTGCTGACTGTCCAGGGTCGCGACCAGGCCGCAGACTAACGGGTTAAACCTGTCTGCGAGCTGCTTAGAGGCGTCACCAAGTTCCCTTAGGATTGAGACTGTGTCTGTGCCCCGGGTTAAACTAAATCATAAGAAAATAGTCCGCCCGAAGTTTTTAACTAATATTCAGACTTCACATCAAATTATTACAACCTATATGACCGATCTGAAAATTGGATTAATCAATATTCGATCGCTCAACTCAAAAGCAGTTTTTGTAAATGAACTTATAACAGACCAGAAAATTGATATTCTTTGTCTAACTGAAACGTGGGTTCAATCTGGTGATTATTTAACTCTAAACGAAGCCACTCCTGTGGGATATAGTTATATACATAGACCTAGACTGTCAGGCAGAGGAGGTGGAATATGTATAATCTATCGTGATTGTTTAGAAATTCATCAGAAATACTTAGATATCTCAAACTCATTTGAGATGCAGTCTATTAATGTAATTAGTCCATCTGAAAATAAAAGTACATTCTCCCTAACTAATGTATACAGACCACCAGGGCCTTACTCAGATTTCTTAAACGATTTCACCGATTTTGCAGCAAATTTAGCAGTATGTAGTGACAAAATAATAATGGTAGGAGACTTTAACATACACTTTGATAATGCGGAGGATCCACTGACAAGGGCTTTTACTTCTATATTGAACTCTGTCGGCATTAAACAAAACGTAGTAGGACCTACACATTATCGAAATCATACCCTAGATCTAATATTAACACTGGGTATCGACGTAGATAATATAAACATACTCCCGCAAACCGTAGCGATCTCCGATCATTATTTAGTAAAATTCGATTTTCACCTTAACATAAATACCCGCCCGTCTCCTCGGCAGTGTATAAAGCGCTCAATAAATTCAACAACAGCAATACAGTTTATTGAAACCCTCCCTGACTTAACTGCTTTAGCCCACTCGCCATCCGATCCAGGAGAGTTAGATAGTCTAACCGACTACTTAGAGAATACCTGCAGATCAGCTCTAGATATAGTAGCTCCACTAAAATATAAAAAAGCTAGATCCAAAAAGCTCGCCCCATGGTACACCGACCAAACTAGAAACTTAAAACAAATAGCACGTAAATTAGAGCGGAAATGGCGATCTACTAAATTGGAAGTATTCCACTGTGCCTGGAAGGATAGCATTATTGACTACAAACGGGCACTCACTAAAGCACGCTCAGCATACTTAGCCTCACTGATAGAGAAAAATAAAAACAATCCTAGATTTCTTTTTAATACTATTTCTAAACTTACAAAAAATCAAGCAGGCACAGAACCTCAGATTCCAGTAAACCTCACTAGTAATGTATTTATAGATTTCTTTGATAATAAAATAGAGAATATTAGACAAAATATAAAACCCTTTATTAGCAATACAACTGGTATGTCATCTGGTTTGGTTGATATTGATTTAAATTACATACCAGGAGAAAAACTTGATGCTTTTCATCCACTCCCAAAATCAGAATTAGAGAAAATAATTTCTTCCTTAAATTGTACTACCTGCACATTAGACTCAGTTCCCTCAAAGTTATTAAAAGAGGTATTACCAGCTGTAACTGAACCTCTTCTAACTGTAGTTAACTCATCCATTACAATAGGTCACATGCCCAAATCATGTAAATTAGCAATTATCAAACCTCTGATCAAGAAACCAAATCTTGATCCGACTGTGCTGTCTAATTATAGACCCATTTCAAACACATCATTTATATCTAAGATCATAGAAAAAGCTGTTGCCCAGCAATTATGCCTATATCTGTATAGGAATAACACATTTGAAAAGTTCCAATCTGGTTTTAGGCCCCATCACAGTACTGAAACAGCATTAGTTAAAGTAACAAATGATCTCCTCCTTGCATCAGATCAAGGCTATGTATCACTGTTAGTGCTTCTTGATCTTAGTGCAGCTTTCGACACAATTGATCATAGGATCTTGCTAGAAAGGTTAGAACGCTGGGTTGGAGTCTCAGGCACAGCCCTTTCATGGTTTCAGTCTTACTTAACAAATCGCTATCAGTTTGTAGAGCTCAATAATATTTCATCCAAACGTACAATGGTTAAATATGGGGTCCCGCAAGGCTCCATCTTAGGACCACTATTATTTACATTATATATGCTACCATTGGGCACAGTTATAAACAAACATGGTGTCAATTTTCACTGCTATGCGGATGACACTCAACTTTACATATCAGCCAAACCCGATGACAAACTCAGTTTAGGAAAAATTGAGGCCTGTGTAAGAGATATTAAATGCTGGATGTCTCTAAACTTCCTACAATTAAATGAGGACAAAACAGAAGTTCTCCTTGTGGGCCCTAAGGCCGCAAGACAGAAAATTCCTAATTTAATGCTTAATCTTGCAGACTGTCCCATTACACCTGGCACAGTAGCCAAAAACCTAGGCGTCATACTCGACTCCGACCTATCATTTGATAAATATATAGATAATACTACTAGGATAGCTTTTCTACATCTCCGCAACATTGCCAAATTAAGAAATGCATTATCACAGGATGATGCAGAAAAATTGGTGCACGCCTTTGTTAGCTCTAGACTAGACTACTGCAATTCACTACTGTCAGGATGTTCAAATAAGAATCTAAATAAACTTCAAGTAGTTCAAAATGCTGCAGCTAGAGTTCTGACCAGAACTAGAAAATTTCAGCATATTAGACCAGTCCTATCAGCCCTGCATTGGCTCCCAGTTAAATTTCGTATTGATTTTAAAATTCTATTATTAGCATACAAAGCACTACACGGGCTTGCTCCTGAATACCTCCAGGAACTTATTTCCTACTATGAACCCCCACGTCAACTAAGATCACAGGGTGCTGGTCTGTTATTAGTTCCACAAATTAACAAGGTAACAGCAGGGGGAAGAGCCTTTTCTTATAAGGCCCCCCAGCTTTGGAATAATCTTCCTAAATGTGTCCGGGACTCTGACACAGCCGGGACTCTGACACAGTCACAATCTTTAAATCTAGGTTGAAAACCCACTTATTTAGTCTAGCGTTTGATAATTAATATCCCCCTTAGATAAAGGTACAGATCCAGGGGGTTCATAGACGAAGGGTTTTTATGGTAGACTGGGGTGCTGGTGCTGTCATCCTGTCACTGCTCGTGGTCACTCAAGTTTGTTGACAGTGCAGTGGACGGATGCCATTGTCTCAGAATGCCCCCCAAGCCTATGTTACCTTCTGGTTCTGCCTTTTTTTAGCTAGGCTGTAATAATTTAACTTAGTGCCGGAGTTGCTGCCACACTCCAGAAATGTTTATAATTTTACCTGTCCCGTATATGTCCTCATACAGAGCTAATTTTCCCTGTTTCATTTCTCCACATGGCTGCCCGCCTGCTTGAGGAATAATGAGATGAGGAGAGGACAAGCGATCCATCCTGGCCGGCCACCTCCTGCCTAACCCGGATGCCTACACCATGATGGACATTATTACATCTTTTTCGGTCTAAATGGACATTATTGCATCTTTTACATTCTGTCTACATTCTGTCTATATTGTTGTTGTTGTCATGGTGACCGGTGTCGGCCAGAGGAGGATGGGTTCCCCCCCTGAGTCTTGGTTCCTCTCAAGGTTTCTTCCTCATGCAAAAAAACTAGGGAGGTTTTTCCCTTGCCACTGTCGCCTTTGGCTTGCTCACTGGGGGCTAGGACTCGGCACTTGTAAAGCTGCTTTGTGACAACAACTGTTGTAAAAAGCGCTATATAAATAAAATTTGATTGATTGATTGATTGAAAATATGAGTTTTCAGTTCATTCTTCAAAAGTTGCACTTTTGCCACAAGTAATGCTCAGAAACACTGTTTAGAGGCGCTTACAGCGCCAGCAAACGCTGTTTTGAACGCCTTAATACAAGACTTACTACTTGTATGGAAATGAATGTGTAACATTACAAACATGATAAAACAGCTTGTTATCACATCCAAACACTGTTTTCATTCAAAATATGAGTTTTCTTTTCAATTCTTGAAAAGTTGCACTTTTGCCACAAGTTATGCTCAGAAACACTATTTAGAGCTCTTACAGCGCCAGCAAACGCTGTTTTGAACGCCTTAATACAAGACTCACTACTTGTATGGAAATGGATGTGTAACATTACAAACATGATAAAAACAGCTTGTTATCACATCCAAACACTGTTTTCATTCAAAATATGAGTTTTCTTTTCATTCTTGAAAAGTTGCACTTTTGCCACAAGTTATGCTCAGAAACACTGTTTAGAGCTCTTACAGCGCCAGCAAACGCTGTTTTGAACGCCTTAATACAAGACTCACTACTTGTATGGAAATGGATGTGTAACATTACAAACATGATAAAACAGCTTGTTATCACATCCAAACACTGTTTTCATTCAAAATATGAGTTTTCTTTTCATTCTTGAAAAGTTGCACTTTTGCCACAAGTTATGCTCAGAAACACTGTTTAGAGCTCTTACAGCGCCAGCAAACGCTGTTTTGAACGGCCTTAATACAAGACTCACTACTTGTATGGAAATGGATGTGTAACATTACAAACATGATAAAACAGCTTGTTATCACATCCAAAACACTGTTTTGGAACAAAATATGAGTTTTCTTTTCATTCTTGAAAAGTTGCACTTTTGCCCCAAGTTATGCTCAGAAACACTGTTTAGAGCGCTTACAGCGCCAGCAAACGCTGTTTTGAACGCCTTAATACAAGACTTACTACTTGTTTGGAAATGCATGTGTAACATTACAAACATGATAAAACAGCTTGTTATCACATCCAAACACTGTTTTGGAACAAAATATGAGTTTTCAGTTCATTCTTCAAAAGTTGCACTTTTGCCACAAGTTATGCTCAGAAACACTGTTTAGAGCGCTTACAGCGCCAGCAAACGCTGTTTTGAAACGCCTTAATACAAGACTCACTACTTGTATGGAAATGGATGTGTAACATTACAAACATGATAAAACAGCTTGTTATCACATCCAAACACTGTTTTCATTCAAAATATGAGTTTTCTTTTCATTCTTGAAAAGTTGCACTTTTGCCCCAAGTTATGCTCAGAAACACTGTTTAGAGCTCTTACAACGCCAGAAAACGCTGTTTTGAACGCCTTAATACAAGACTTACTACTTGTATGGAAATGGATGTGTAACATTACAAACATGATAAAACAGCTTGTTATCACATCCAAACACTGTTTTCATTCAAAATATGAGTTTTCTTTTCATTCTTGAAAAGTTGCACTTTTGCCACAAGTTATGCTCAGAAACACTGTTTAGAGCTCTTACCAGCGCCAGCAAACGCTGTTTTGAACGCCTTAATACAAGACTCACTACTTGTATGGAAATGGATGTGTAACATTACAAACATGATAAAACAGCTTGTTATCACATCCAAACACTGTTTTCATTCAAAATATGAGTTTTCTTTTCATTCTTGAAAAGTTGCACTTTTGCCCCAAGTTATGCTCAGAAACACTGTTTAGAGCTCTTACAACGCCAGAAAAACGCTGTTTTGAACGCCTTAATGCAAGCCTTACTACTTGTTAGGAAATGCATGTGTAACATTACAAACATGATAAAACAGCTTGTTATCACATCCAAACACTGTTTTGGAACAAAATATGAGTTTTCAGTTCATTCTTCAAAAGTTGCACTTTTGCCACAAGTTATGCTCAGAAACACTGGTTTTGAACGCCTTAATACAAGACTTACTACTTGTATGGAAATGGATGTGTAACTACAAACATGATAAAACAGCTTGTTATCACATCCAAACACTGTTTTCATTCAAAATATGAGTTTTCTTTTCATTCTTGAAAAGTTGCACTTTTGCCCCAAGTTATGCTCAGAAACACTGTTTAGAGCTCTTACAACGCCAGAAAACGCTGTTTTGAACGCCTTAATGCAAGCCTTACTACTTGTTAGGAAATGCATGTGTAACATTACAAACATGATAAAACAGCTTGTTATCACATCCAAACACTGTTTTGGAACAAAATATGAGTTTTCAGTTCATTCTTCAAAAGTTGCACTTTTGCTCCAAGTTATGCTCAGAAACACTGTTTAGAGCGCTTACAGCGCCAGCAAACGCTGTTTTGAACGCCTTAATACAAGACTCACTACTTGTATGGAAATGGATGTGTAACATTACAAACATGATAAAACAGCTTGTTATCACATCCAAACACTGTTTTGGAACAAAATATGAGTTTTCAGTTCATTCTTCAAAAGTTGCACTTTTGCTCCAAGTTATGCTCAGAAACACTGTTTAGAGCGCTTACAGCGCCAGCAAACGCGGTTTTGAACGCCTTAATACAAGACTCACTACTTGTATGGAAATGGATGTGTAACATTACAAACATGATAAAACAGCTTGTTATCACATCCAAACACTGTTTTCATTCAAAATATGAGTTTTCTTTTCATTCTTGAAAAGTTGCACTTTTGCCCCAAGTTATGCTCAGAAACACTGTTTAGAGCTCTTACAACGCCAGAAAACGCTGTTTTGAACGCCTTAATGCAAGCCTTACTACTTGTTAGGAAATGCATGTGTAACATTACAAACATGATAAAACAGCTTGTTATCACATCCAAACACTGTTTTGGAACAAAATATGAGTTTTCAGTTCATTCTTCAAAAGTTGCACTTTTGCTCCAAGTTATGCTCAGAAACACTGTTTAGAGCGCTTACAGCGCCAGCAAACGCTGTTTTGAACGCCTTAATACAAGACTCACTACTTGTATGGAAATGGATGTGTAACATTACAAACATGATAAAACAGCTTGTTATCACATCCAAACACTGTTTTGGAACAAAATATGAGTTTTCAGTTCATTCTTCAAAAGTTGCACTTTTGCCCCAAGTTATGCTCAGAAACACTGTTTAGAGCTCTTACAACGCCAGAAAACGCTGTTTTGAACGCCTTAATGCAAGCCTTACTACTTGTTAGGAAATGCATGTGTAACATTACAAACATGATAAAACAGCTTGTTATCACATCCAAACACTGTTTTGGAACAAAATATGAGTTTTCAGTTCATTCTTCAAAAGTTGCACTTTTGCTCCAAGTTATGCTCAGAAACACTGTTTAGAGCGCTTACAGCGCCAGCAAACGCTGTTTTGAACGCCTTAATACAAGACTCACTACTTGTATGGAAATGGATGTGTAACATTACAAACATGATCATGATAAAACAGCTTGTTATCACATCCAAACAACTGTTTTCATTCAAAATATGAGTTTTCTTTTCATTCTTGAGAAGTTGCACTTTTGCCACAAGTTATGCTCAGAAACACTGTTTAGAGCTCTTACAGCGCCAGCAAAACGCTGTTTTGAACGCCTTAATACAAGACTCACTACTTGTATGGAAATGGATGTGTAACATTACAAACATGATAAAACAGCTTGTTATCACATCCAAACACTGTTTTGGAACAAAATATGAGTTTTCAGTTCATTCTTCAAAAGTTGCACTTTTGCCCCAAGTTATGCTCAGAAACACTGTTTAGAGCTCTTACAACGCCAGAAAACGCTGTTTTGAACGCCTTAATGCAAGCCTTACTACTTGTTAGGAAATGCATGTGTAACATTACAAACATGATAAACAGCTTGTTATCACATCCAAACACTGTTTTGGAACAAAATATGAGTTTTCAGTTCATTCTTCAAAAGTTGCACTTTTGCTCCAAGTTATGCTCAGAAACACTGTATTAGAGCGCTTACAGCGCCAGCAAACGCTGTTTTGAACGCCTTAATACAAGACTCACTACTTGTATGGAAATGGATGTGTAACATTACAAACATGATAAAACAGCTTGTTATCACATCCAAACACTGTTTTGGAACAAAATATGAGTTTTCAGTTCATTCTTCAAAAGTTGCACTTTTGCCCCAAGTTATGCTCAGAAACACTGTTTAGAGCTCTTACAACGCCAGAAAACGCTGTTTTGAACGCCTTAATGCAAGCCTTACTACTTGTTAGGAAATGCATGTGTAACATTACAAACATGATAAAACAGCTTGTTATCACATCCAAACACTGTTTTGGAACAAAATATGAGTTTTCAGTTCATTCTCTTCAAAAGTTGCACTTTTGCTCCAAGTTATGCTCAGAAACACTGTTTAGAGCGCTTACAGCGCCAGCAAACGCTGTTTTGAACGCCTTAATACAAGACTCACTACTTGTATGGAAATGGATGTGTAACATTACAAACATGATAAAACAGCTTGTTATCCACATCCAAACAGTTTTCATGCAAAATATGAGTTTTCTTTTCATTCTTGAGAAGTTGCACTTTTGCCACAAGTTATGCTCAGAAACACTGTTTAGAGCTCTTACAGCGCCAGCAAACGCTGTTTTGAACGCCTTAATACAAGACTCACTACTTGTATGGAAATGGATGTGTAACATTACAAACATGATAAAACAGCTTGTTATCACATCCAAACACTGTTTTCATTCAAAATATGAGTTTTCTTTTCATTCTTGAAAAGTTGCACTTTTGCCCCAAGTTATGCTCAGAAACACTGTTTAGAGCGCTTACAGCGCCAGCAAACGCTGTTTTGAACGCCTTAATACAAGACTTACTACTTGTTTGGAAATGCATGTGTAACATTACAACATGATAAAACAGCTTGTTATCACATCCAAACACTGTTTTGGAACAAAATATGAGTTTTCAGTTCATTCTTCAAAAGTTGCACTTTTGCCACAAGTTATGCTCAGAAAACACTGTTTAGAGCGCTTACAGCGCCAGCAAACGCTGTTTTGAACGCCTTAATACAAGACTCACTACTTGTATGGAAATGGATGTGTAACATTACAAACATGATAAAACAGCTTGTTATCACATCCAAACACTGTTTTCATTCAAAATATGAGTTTTCTTTTCATTCTTGAAAAGTTGCACTTTTGCCCCAAGTTATGCTCAGAAACACTGTTTAGAGCTCTTACAACGCCAGAAAACGCTGTTTTGAACGCCATAATGCAAGACTTACTACTTGTATGGAAATGCATGTGTAACATTACAAACATGATAAAACAGCTTGTTATCACATCCAAACACTGTTTTGGAACAAAATATGAGTTTTCAGTTCATTCTTCAAAAGTTGCACTTTTGCTCCAAGTTTTGCTCAGAAACACTGTTTAGAGCGCTTACAGCGCCAGCAAACGCTGTTTTGAACGCCTTAATACAAGACTTACTACTTGTATGGAAATGCATGTGTAACATTACAAACATGATAAAACAGCTTGTTATCACATCCAAACACTGTTTTGGAACAAAATATGAGTTTTCAGTTCATTCTTCAAAAGTTGCACTTTTGCTCCAAGTTATGCTCAGAAACACTGTTTAGAGCGCTTACGCGCCAGCAAACGCTGTTTTGAACGCCTTAATACAAGACTCACTACTTGTATGGAAATGGATGTGTAACATTACAAACATGATAAAACAGCTTTGTTATCACATCCAACACTGTTTTGGAACAAAATATGAGTTTTCAGTTCATTCTTCAAAAGTTGCACTTTTGCCCCAAGTTATGCTCAGAAACACTGTTTAGAGCTCTTACAACGCCAGAAAACGCGTTTTGAACGCCTTAATGCAAGCCTTACTACTTGTATGGAAATGGATGTGTAACATTACAAACATGATAAAACAGCTTGTTATCACATCCAAACACTGTTTTCATTCAAAAATATGAGTTTTCTTTTCATTCTTGAAAAGTTGCACTTTTGCCCCAAGTTATGCTCAGAAACACTGTTTAGAGCGCTTACAGCGCCAGCAAACGCTGTTTTGAACGCCTTAATACAAGACTCACTACTTGTATGAAATGGATGTGTAACATTACAAACATGATAAAACAGCTTGTTATCACATCCAAACACTGTTTTCATTCAAAATATGAGTTTTCTTTTCATTCTTGAAAAGTTGCACTTTTGCCCCAAGTTATGCTCAGAAACACTGTTTAGAGCTCTTACAACGCCAGAAAACGCTGTTTTGAACGCCTTAATACAAGACTCACTACTTGTATGGAAATGGATGTGTAACATTACAAACATGATAAAACAGCTTGTTATCACATCCAACACAGTTTTCATTCAAAATATGAGTTTTCTTTTCATTCTTGAGAAGTTGCACTTTTGCCACAAGTTATGCTCAGAAACACACTGTTTAGAGCTCTTACAGCGCCAGCAAAACGCTGTTTTGAACGCCTTAATACAAGACTCACTACTTGTATGGAAATGGATGTGTAACATTACAAACATGATAAAACAGCTTGTTATCACATCCAAACACTGTTTTCATTTCAAAATATGAGTTTTCTTTTCATTCTTGAAAAGTTGCACTTTTGCCCCAAGTTATGCTCAGAAACACTGTTTAGAGCTCTTACAACGCCAGAAAACGCTGTTTTGAACGCCTTAATGCAAGCCTTACTACTTGTTAGGAAATGCATGTGTAACATTACAAACATGATAAAACAGCTTGTTATCACATCCAAACACTGTTTTGGAACAAAATATTGAGTTTTCAGTTCATTCTTCAAAAGTTGCACTTTTGCCACAAGTTATGCTCAGAAACACTGTTTAGAGCGCTTGCAGCGCCAGCAAAACGCTGTTTTGAACGCCTTAATACAAGACTTACTACTTGTATGGAAATGGATGTGTAACTACAAACATGATAAAACAGCTTGTTATCACATCCAAACACTGTTTTCATTCAAAATATGAGGTTTTCTTTTCATTCTTGAAAAGTTGCACTTTTGCCCCAAGTTATGCTCAGAAACACTGTTTAGAGCTCTTACAACGCCAGAAAACGCTGTTTTGAACGCCTTAATGCAAGCCTTACTACTTGTTAGGAAATGCATGTGTAACATTACAAACATGATAAAACAGCTTGTTATCACATCCAAACACTGTTTTGGAACAAAATATGAGTTTTCAGTTCATTCTTCAAAAGTTGCACTTTTGCCCCAAGTTATGCTCAGAAACACTGTTTAGAGCTCTTACAACGCCAGAAAACGCTGTTTTGAACGCCTTAATGCAAGCCTTACTACTTGTTAGGAAATGCATGTGTAACATTACAAACATGATAAAACAGCTTTGTTATCACATCCAAACACTGTTTTGGAACAAAAATATGAGTTTTCAGTTCATTCTTCAAAAGTTGCACTTTTGCTCCAAGTTATGCTCAGAAACACTGTTTAGAGCGCTTACAGCGCCAGCAAACGCTGTTTTGAACGCCTTAATACAAGACTCACTACTTGTATGGAAATGGATGTGTAACATTACAAACATGATAAAACAGCTTGTTATCACATCCAAACACTGTTTTGGAACAAAATATGAGTTTTCAGTTCATTCTTCAAAAGTTGCACTTTTGCCCCAAGTTATGCTCAGAAACACTGTTTAGAGCTCTTACAAACGCCAGAAAAACGCTGTTTTTGAACGCCTTAATGCAAGCCTTACTACTTGTTAGGAAATGCATGTGTAACATTACAAAACATGATAAACAGCTTGTTATCACATCCAAACACTGTTTTGGAACAAAATATGAGTTTTCAGTTCATTCTTCAAAAGTTGCACTTTTGCTCCAAGTTATGCTCAGAAACACTGTTTTAGAGCGCTTACAGCGCCAGCAAAACGCTGTTTTGAACGCCTTAATACAAGACTTACTACTTGTTTGGAAATGCATGTGTAACATTACAAACATGATAAAACAGCTTGTTATCACATCCAAACACTGTTTTGGAACAAAATATGAGTTTTCAGTTCATTCTTCAAAAGTTGCACTTTTGCCACAAGTTATGCTCAGAAACAACTGTTTAGAGCGCTTACAGCGCCAGCAAACGCTGTTTTGAACGCCTTAATACAAGACTCACTACTTGTATGGAAATGGATGTGTAACATTACAAACATGATAAAACAGCTTGTTATCACATCCAAACACTGTTTTCATTCAAAATATGAGTTTTCTTTTCATTCTTGAAAAGTTGCACTTTTGCCCCAAGTTATGCTCAGAAACACTGTTTAGAGCTCTTACAACGCCAGAAAACGCTGTTTTGAACGCCTTATAACAACAGACTTACTACTTGTATGGAAATGGATGTGTAACATTACAAACATGATAAAACAGCTTGTTATCACATCCAAACACTGTTTTCATTCAAAATATGAGTTTTCTTTTCATTCTTGAAAAGTTGCACTTTTGCCACAAGTTATGCTCAGAAACACTGTTTAGAGCTCTTACAGCGCCAGCAAACGCTGTTTTGAACGCCTTAATACAAGACTCACTACTTGTATGGAAATGGATGTGTAACATTACAAACATGATAAAACAGCTTGTTATCACATCCAAACACTGTTTTCATTCAAAATATGAGTTTTCTTTTCATTCTTGAAAAGTTGCACTTTTGCCCCAAGTTATGCTCAGAAACACTGTTTAGAGCTCTTACAACGCCAGAAAACGCTGTTTTGAACGCCTTAATGCAAGCCTTACTACTTGTTAGGAAATGCATGTGTAATATTACAAACATGATAAAACAGCTTGTTATCACATCCAAACACTCGTTTTGGAACAAAATATGAGTTTTCAGTTCATTCTTCAAAAGTTGCACTTTTGCTCCAAGTTTTGCTCAGAAACACTGTTTAGAGCGCTTACAGCGCCAGCAAACGCTGTTTTGAACGCCTTAATACAAGACTTACTACTTGTATGGAAAATGCATGTTGTAACATTACAAACATGATAAAACAGCTTGTTATCACATCCAAACACTGTTTTGGAACAAAATATGAGTTTTCAGTTCATTCTTCAAAAGTTGCACTTTTGCTCCAAGTTATGCTCAGAAACACTGTTTAGAGCGCTTACAGCGCCAGCAAACGCTGTTTTGAACGCCTTAATACAAGACTCACTACTTGTATGGAAATGGATGTGTAACATTACAAACATGATAAAACAGCTTGTTATCACATCCAAACACTGTTTTGGAACAAAATATGAGTTTTTCAGTTCATTCTTCAAAAAGTTGCACTTTTGCCCCAAGTTATGCTCAGAAACACTGTTTAGAGCTCTTACAACGCCAGAAAACGCTGTTTTGAACGCCTTAATGCAAGCCTTACTACTTGTATGGAAATGGATGTGTAACATTACAAACATGATAAAACAGCTTGTTATCACATCCAAACACTGTTTTCATTCAAAATATGAGTTTTCTTTTCATTCTTGAAAAGTTGCACTTTTGCCCCAAGTTATGCTCAGAAACACTGTTTAGAGCGCTTACAGCGCCAGCAAACGCTGTTTTGAACGCCTTAATACAAGACTCACTACTTGTATGGAAATGGATGTGTAACATTACAAACATGATAAAACAGCTTGTTATCACATCCAAACACTGTTTACATTCAAAATATGAGTTTTCTTTTCATTCTTGAAAAGTTGCACTTTTGCCCCAAGTTATGCTCAGAAACACTGTTTAGAGCTCTTACAACGCCAGAAAACCGCTGTTTTGAACGCCTTAATTACAAGACTCACTACTTGTATGGAAATGGATGTGTAACATTACAAACATGATAAAACAGCTTGTTATCACATCCAAACACTGTTTTCATTCAAAATATGAGTTTTCTTTTCATTCTTGAGAAGTTGCACTTTTGCCACAAGTTATGCTCAGAAACACTGTTTAGAGCTCTTACAGCGCCAGCAAACGCTGTTTTGAACGCCTTAATACAAGACTCACTACTTGTATGGAAATGGATGTGTAACATTACAAACATGATAAAACAGCTTGTTATCACATCCAAACACTGTTTTCATTCAAAATATGAGTTTTCTTTTCATTCTTGAAAAGTTGCACTTTTGCCCCAAGTTTATGCTCAGAAACACTGTTAAGAGCTCTTACAACGCCAGAAAACGCTGTTTTGAACGCCTTAATGCAAGCCTTACTACTTGTTAGGAAATGCATGTGTAACATTACAAACATGATAAAACAGCTTGTTATCACATCCAAACACTGTTTTGGAACAAAATATGAGTTTTCAGTTCATTCTTCAAAAGTTGCACTTTTGCCACAAGTTATGCTCAGAAACACTGTTTAGAGCGCTTGCAGCGCCAGCAAACGCTGTTTTGAACGCCTTAATACAAGACTTTACTACTTGTATGGAAATGGATGTGTAACTACAAACATGATAAAACAGCTTGTTATCACATCCAAACACTGTTTTCATTCAAAATATGAGTTTTCTTTTCATTCTTGAAAAGTTGCACTTTTGCCCCAAGTTATGCTCAGAAACACTGTTTAGAGCTCTTACAACGCCAGAAAACGCTGTTTTGAACGCCTTAATGCAAGCCTTACTACTTGTTAGGAAATGCATGTGTAACATTACAAACATGATAAAACAGCTTGTTATCACATCCAAACACTGTTTTGGAACAAAATATGAGTTTTCAGTTCATTCTTCAAAAGTTGCACTTTTGCCCCAAGTTATGCTCAGAAACACTGTTTAGAGCTCTTACAACGCCAGAAAACGCTGTTTTGAACGCCTTAATGCAAGCCTTACTACTTGTTAGGAAATGCATGTGTAACATTTCAAACATGATAAAACAGCTTGTTATCACATCCAAACACTGTTTTGGAACAAAATATGAGTTTTCAGTTCATTCTTCAAAAGTTGCACTTTTGCTCCAAGTTATGCTCAGAAACACTGTTTAGAGCGCTTACAGCGCCAGCAAACGCTGTTTTGAACGCCTTAATACAAGACTCACTACTTGTATGGAAATGGATGTGTAACATTTACAAACATGAAAAAACAGCTTGTTATCACATCCAAACACTGTTTTCATTCAAAATATGAGTTTTCTTTTTCATTCTTGAGAAGTTGCACTTTTGCCACAGAGTTATGCTCAGAAACACTGTTTAGAGCTCTTACAGCGCCAGCAAACGCTGTTTTGAACGCCTTAATACAAGACTCACTACTTGTATGGAAATGGATGTGTAACATTACAAACATGATAAAACAGCTTGTTATCACATCCAAACACTGTTTTCATTCAAAATATGAGTTTTCTTTTCATTCTTGAAAAGTTGCACTTTTGCCCCCAAGTTATGCTCAGAAACACTGTTTAGAGCGCTTACAGCGCCAGCAAACGCTGTTTTGAACGCCTTAATACAAGACTTACTACTTGTTTGGAAATGCATGTGTAACATTACAAACATGATAAAACAGCTTGTTATCACATCCAAACACTGTTTTGGAACAAAAATATGAGTTTTCAGTTCATTCTTCAAAAGTTGCACTTTTGCCACAAGTTATGCTCAGAAACACTGTTTAGAGCGCTTACAGCGCCAGCAAACGCTGTTTTGAACGCCTTAATACAAGACTCACTACTTGTATGAAATGGATGTGTAACATTAACAAACATGATAAAACAGCTTGTTATCACATCCAAACACTGTTTTCATTCAAAATATGAGTTTTCTTTTCATTCTTGAAAAGTTGCACTTTGCCCCAAAGTTAAGCTCAGAAACACTGTTTAGAGCTCTTACAACGCCAGAAAACGCTGTTTTGAACGCCTTATTACAAGACTTACTACTTGTATGGAAATGGATGTGTAACATTACAAACATGATAAAACAGCTTGTTATCACATCCAAACACTGTTTTCATTCAAAATATGAGTTTTCTTTTCATTCTTGAAAAGTTGCACTTTTGCCACAAGTTATGCTCAGAAACACTGTTTAGAGCTCTTACAGCGCCAGCAAACGCTGTTTTGAACGCCTTAATACAAGACTCACTACTTGTATGGAAATGGATGTGTAACATTACAAACATGATAAAAACAGCTTGTTATCACATCCAAACACTGTTTTTCATTCAAAATATGAGTTTTCTTTTCATTCTTGAAAAGTTGCACTTTTGCCCCAAGTTATGCTCAGAAACACTGTTTAGAGCTCTTACAACGCCAGAAAACGCTGTTTTGAACGCCTTAATGCAAGCCTTACTACTTGTTAGGAAATGCATGTGTAACATTACTAAACATGATAAAACAGCTTGTTATCACATCCAACACTGTTTTTGGAACAAATATGAGTTTTCAGTTCATTCTTCAAAAGTTGCACTTTTGCTCCAAGTTTTGCTCAGAAACACTGTTTAGAGCGCTTACAGCGCCAGCAAACGCTGTTTTGAACGCCTTAATACAAGACTTACTACTTGTATGGAAATGCATGTGTAACATTACAAACATGATAAAACAGCTTGTTATCACATCCAAACACTGTTTTGGAACAAAATATGAGTTTTTCAGTTCATTCTTCAAAAGTTGCACTTTTGCTCCAAGTTATGCTCAGAAACACTGTTTAGAGCGCTTACAGCGCCAGCAAACGCTGTTTTGAACGCCTTAATACAAGACTCACTACTTGTAAGGAAATGGATGTGTAACATTACAAACATGATAAAACAGCTTGTTATCACATCCAAACACTGTTTTGGAACAAAATATGAGTTTTCAGTTCATTCTTCAAAAGTTGCACTTTTGCCCCCAAGTTATGCTCAGAAACACTGTTTAGAGCTCTTACAACGCCAGAAAACGCTGTTTTGAACGCCTTAATGCAAGCCTTACTACTTGTTAGGAAATGCATGTGTAACTTTACAAACATGATAAAACAGCTTGTTATCACATCCCAAACACTGTTTTGGAACAAAATATGAGTTTTCAGTTCATTCTTCAAAAGTTGCACTTTTGCTCCAAGTTATGCTCAGAAACACTGTTTAGAGCGCTTACAGCGCCAGCAAACGCTGTTTTGAACGCCTTAATACAAGACTCACTACTTGTATGGAAATGGATGTGTAACATTACAAACATGATAAAACAGCTTGTTATCACATCCAAACACTGTTTTCATTCAAAATATGAGTTTTCTTTTCATTCTTGAGAAGTTGCACTTTTGCCACAAGTTATGCTCAGAAACACTGTTTAGAGCTCTTACAGCGCCAGCAAACGCTGTTTTGAACGACCTTAATACAAGACTCACTACTTGTATGGAAATGGATGTGTAACATTACAAACATGATAAAACAGCTTGTTATCACATCCAAACACTGTTTTGGAACAAAAATATGAGTTTTCAGTTCATTCTTCAAAAGTTGCACTTTTGCCCCAAGTTATGCTCAGAAACACTGTTTAGAGCTCTTACAACGCCAGAAAACGCTGTTTTGAACGCCTAATGCAAGCCTTACTACTTGTTAGGAAATGCATGTGTAACATTACAAACATGATAAAACAGCTTGTTATCACATCCAAACACTGTTTTGGAACAAAATATGAGTTTTCAGTTCATTCTTCAAAAGTTGCACTTTTGCTCCAAGTTATGCTCAGAAACACTGTTTAGAGCGTTTACAGCGCCAGCAAACGCTGATTTGAACGCCTTAATACAGACTCACTACTTGTATGGAAATGGATGTGTAACATTACAAACATGATAAAACAGCTTGTTATCACATCCAAACACTGTTTTTGGAACAAAATATGAGTTTTCAGTTCATTCTTCAAAAGTTGCACTTTTGCCCCAAGTTATGCTCAGAAACACTGTTTAGAGCTCTTACAACGCCAGAAAACGCTGTTTTGAACGCCTTAATGCAAGCCTTACTACTTGTTAGGAAAATGCATGTGTAACATTACAAACATGATAAAACAGCTTGTTATCACATCCAAACACTGTTTTGGAACAAAATATGAGTTTTCAGTTCATTCTTCAAAAGTTGCACTTTTGCCACAAGTTATGCTCAGAAACACTGTTTAGAGCGCTTGCAGCGCCAGCAAAACGCTGTTTTGAACGCCTTAATACAAGACTTACTACTTGTATGGAAATGGATGTGTAACTACAAACATGATAAAACAGCTTGTTATCACATCCAAACACTGTTTTCATTCAAAATATGAGTTTTCTTTTCATTCTTGAAAAGTTGCACTTTTGCCCCCAAAGTTATGCTCATAAACACTGTTTAGAGCTCTTACAACGCCAGAAAACGCTGTTTTGAACGCCTTAATGCAAGCCTTACTACTTGTTAGGAAATGCATGTGTAACATTACAAACATGAAAAAACAGCTTGTTATCACATCCAAACACTGTTTTGGAACAAAATATGAGTTTTCAGTTCATTCTTCAAAAGTTGCACTTTTGCTCCAAGTTATGCTCAGAAACACTGTTTAGAGCGCTTACAGCGCCAGCAAACGCTGTTTTGATCGCCTTAATACAAGACTCACTACTTGTATGGAAATGGATGTGTAACATTACAAACATGATAAAAACAGCTTGTTATCACATCCAAACACTGTTTACATTCAAAATATGAGTTTTCTTTTCATTCTTGAAAAGTTGCACTTTTGCCCCAAGTTATGCTCAGAAACACTGTTAGAGCTCTTACAACGCCAGAAAACGCTGTTTTGAACGCCTTAATACAAGACTTACTACTTGTATGGAAATGGATGTGTAACATTACAAACATGATAAAACAGCTTGTTATCACATCCAAACACTGTTTTCATTCAAAATATGAGTTTTCTTTTCATTCTTGAAAAGTTGCACTTTTGCCACAAGTTATGCTCAGAAACACTGTTTAGAGCTCTTACAGCGCCAGCAAACGCTGTTTTGAACGCCTTAATACAAGACTCACTACTTGTATGGAAATGGATGTGTAACATTACAAACATGATAAAACAGCTTGTTATCACATCCAAACACTGTTTTCATTCAAAATATGAGTTTTCTTTTCATTCTTGAAAAGTTGCACTTTTGCCCCAAGTTATGCTCAGAAACACTGTTTAGAGCTCTTACAACGCCAGAAAACGCTGTTTTGAACGCCTTAATGCAAGCCTTACTACTTGTTAGGAAATGCATGTGTAACATTACAACATGATAAAAACAGCTTGTTATCACATCCAAACACTGTTTTGGAACAAAATATGAGTTTTCAGTTCATTCTTCAAAAGTTGCACTTTTGCCCCAAGTTATGCTCAGAACACTGTTTAGAGCTCTTACAACGCCAGAAAAACGCTGTTTTGAACGCCTTAATGCAAGCCTTACTACTTGTTAGGAAATGCATGTGTAACATTACAAACATGATAAAACAGCTTGTTATCACATCCAAACACTGTTTTGGAACAAAATATGAGTTTTCAGTTCATTCTTCAAAAGTTGCACTTTTGCTCCAAGTTATGCTCAGAAACACTGTTTAGAGCGCTTACAGCGCCAGCAAACGCTGTTTTGAACGCCTTAATACAAGACTCACTACTTGTATGGAATGGATGGTATTAATGTAACATACAAACATGATAAAACAGCTTGTTATCACATCCAAACACTGTTTTGGAACAAAATATGAGTTTTCAGTTCATTCTTCAATAGTTGCACTTTTGCCCAAGTTATGCTCAGAAACACTGTTTAGAGCTCTTACAACGCCAGAAAACGCTGTTTTGAACGCCTTAATGCAAGCCTTACTACTTGTTAGGAAATGCATGTGTAACATTACAAACATGATAAAACAGCTTGTTATCACATCCAAACACTGTTTTGGAACAAAATATGAGTTTTCAGTTCATTCTTCAAAAGTTGCACTTTTGCTCCAAGTTATGCTCAGAAAACACTGTTTAGAGCGCTTACAGCGCCAGCAAACGCTGTTTTGAACGCCTTAATACAAGACTCACTACTTGTATGGAAATGGATGTGTAACATTACAAACATGATAAAACAGCTTGTTATCACATCCAAACACTGTTTTCATTCAAAATATGAGTTTTCTTTCATTCTTGAGAAGTTGCACTTTTGCCACAAGTTATGCTCAGAAACACTGTTTAGAGCTCTTACAGCGCCAGCAAACGCTGTTTTGAACGCCTTAATACAAGACTCACTACTTGTATGGAAATGGATGTGTAACATTACAAACATGATAAAACAGCTTGTTATCACATCCAAACACTGTTTTGGAACAAAATATGAGTTTTCAGTTCATTCTTCCAAAAGTTGCACTTTTGCCCCAAGTTATGCTCAGAAACACTGTTTAGAGCTCTTAACAACGCCAGAAAACGCTGTTTTGAACGCCTTAATGCAAGCCTTACTACTTGTTAGGAATTGCATGTGTAA
Organism: Brachyhypopomus gauderio; assembly: GCF_052324685.1. Lineage (NCBI taxonomy): Eukaryota > Metazoa > Chordata > Actinopteri > Gymnotiformes > Hypopomidae > Brachyhypopomus > Brachyhypopomus gauderio. The sequence goes on along the minus strand of NW_027507193.1, from coordinate 40,007 downwards.
CATTACAAACATGATAAAACAGCTTGTTATCACATCCCAAACACTGTTATTGGAACAAAATATGAGTTTTCAGTTCATTCTTCAAAAGTTGCACTTTTGCTCCAAGTTATGCTCAGAAACACTGTTTAGAGCGCTTACAGCGCCAGCAAACGCTGTTTGAACGCCTTAATACAAGACTCACTACTTGTATGGAAATGGATGTGTAACATTACAACATGATAAAACAGCTTGTTATCACATCCAAAACACTGTTTTGGAACAAAATATGAGTTTTCAGTTCATTCTTCAAAAGTTGCACTTTTGCCCCAGTTATGCTCAGAAACACTGTTTAGAGCTCTTACAACGCCAGAAAACGCTGTTTTGAACGCCTTAATGCAAGCCTTACTACTTGTTAGGAAATGCATGTGTAACATTACAAACATGATAAAACAGCTTGTTATCACATCCAAACACTGTTTTGGAACAAAATATGAGTTTTCAGTTCATTCTTCAAAAGTTGCACTTTTGCTCCAAGTTATGCTCAGAAACACTGTTTAGAGCGCTTTACAGCGCCAGCAAACGCTGTTTTGAACGCCTTAATACAAGACTCACTACTTGTATGGAAATGGATGTGTAACATTACAAACATGATAAAACAGCTTGTTATCACATCCAAACACTGTTTTCATTCAAAATATGAGTTTTCTTTTCATTCTTGAGAAGTTGCACTTTTGCCACAAGTTATGCTCAGAAACACTGTTTAGAGCTCTTACAAGCGCCAGCAAACGCTGTTTTGAACGCCTTAATACAAGACTCACTACTTGTATGGAAATGGATGTGTAACATTACAAAACATGATAAAACAGCTTGTTATCACATCCAAACACTGTTTTCATTCAAAATATGAGTTTTCTTTTCATTCTTGAAAAGTTGCACTTTTGCCCCAAGTTATGCTCAGAAACACTGTTTAGAGCGCTTACAGCGCCAGCAAACGCTGTTTTGAACGCCTTAATACAAGACTTACTACTTGTTTGGAAATGCATGTGTAACATTACAAACATGATAAAACAGCTTGTTATCACATCCAAAACACTGTTTTGGAACAAAATATGAGTTTTCAGTTCATTCTTCAAAAGTTGCACTTTTGCCACAAGTTATGCTCAGAAACACTGTTGTAGAGCGCTTACAGCGCCAGCAAACGCTGTTTTGAACGCCTTAATACAAGACTCACTACTTGTATGGAAATGGATGTGTAACATTACAAACATGATAAAACAGCTTGTTATCACATCCAAACACTGTTTTCATTCAAAATATGAGTTTTCTTTTCATTCTTGAAAAGTTGCACTTTTGCCCCAAGTTATTGCTCAGAAACACTGTTTAGAGCTCTTACAACGCCAGAAAACGCTGTTTTGAACGCCTTAATACAAGACTTACTACTTGTATGGAAATGGATGTGTAACATTACAAACATGATAAAACAGCTTGTTATCACATCCAAACACTGTTTTCATTCAAAATATGAGTTTTTCTTTTCATTCTTGAAAAGTTGCACTTTTGCCACAAGTTATGCTCAGAAACACTGTTTAGAGCTCTTACAGCGCCAGCAAAACGCTGTTTTGAACGCCTTAATACAAGACTCACTACTTGTATGGAAATGGATGTGTAACATTACAAACATGATAAAACAGCTTGTTATCACATCCAAACACTGTTTTCATTCAAAATATGAGTTTTCTTTTCATTCTTGAAAAGTTGCACTTTTGCCCCAAGTTATGCTCAGAAACACTGTTTAGAGCTCTTACAACGCCAGAAAACGCTGTTTTGAACGCCTTAATGCAAGCCTTACTTACTTGTTAGGAAATGCATGTGTAACATTACAAACATGATAAAACAGCTTGTTATCACATCCAAACACTGTTTTGGAACAAAAATATGAGTTTTCAGTTCATTCTTCAAAAGTTGCACTTTTGCTCCAAGTTTTGCTCAGAAACACTGTTTAGAGCGCTTACAGCGCCAGCAAACGCTGTTTTTGAACGCCTTAATACAAGACTTACTACTTGTATGGAAATGCATGTGTAACATTACAAACATGATAAAACAGCTTGTTATCACATCCAAACACTGTTTTGGAACAAAATATGAGTTTTCAGTTCATTCTTCAAAAGTTGCACTTTTGCTCCAAGTTATGCTCAGAAACACTGTTTAGAGCGCTTACAGCGCCAGCAAACGCTGTTTTGAACGCCTTAATACAAGACTCACTACTTGTATGGAAATGGATGTGTAACATTACAACATGATAAAACAGCTTGTTATCACATCCAAACACTGTTTTGGAACAAAATATGAGTTTTCAGTTCATTCTTCAAAAGTTGCACTTTTGCCCCAAGTTATGCTCAGAAACACTGTTTAGAGCTCTTACAACGCCAGAAAACGCTGTTTTGAACGCCTTAATGCAAGCCTTACTACTTGTTAGGAAATGCATGTGTAACATTACAAACATGATAAAACAGCTTGTTATCACATCCAAACACTGTTTTGGAACAAAATATGAGTTTTCAGTTCATTCTTCAAAAGTTGCACTTTTGCTCCAAGTTATGCTCAGAAACACTGTTTAGAGCGCTTACAGCGCCAGCAAACGCTGTTTTGAACGCCTTAATACAAGACTCACTACTTGTATGGAAATGGATGTGTAACATTACAAACATGATAAAACAGCTTGTTATCACATCCAAACACTGTTTTGGAACAAAATATGAGTTTTCAGTTCATTCTTCAAAAGTTGCACTTTTGCCCCAAGTTATGCTCAGAAACACTGTTTAGAGCTCTTACAACGCCAGAAAACGCTGTTTTGAACGCCTTAATGCAAGCCTTACTACTTGTTAGGAAAATGCATTGTGTAACATTACAAAACATGATAAAACAGCTTGTTATCACATCCAAACACTGTTTTGGAACAAAATATGAGTTTTCAGTTCATTCTTCAAAAGTTGCACTTTTGCTCCAAGTTTTGCTCAGAAACACTGTTTAGAGCGCTTACAGCGCCAGCAAACGCTGTTTTGAACGCCTTAATACAAGACTTACTACTTGTATGGAAATGCATGTGTAACATTACAAACATGATAAAACAGCTTGTTATCACATCCAAACACTGTTTTGGAACAAAATATGAGTTTTCAGTTCATTCTTCAAAAGTTGCACTTTTGCTCCAAGTTATGCTCAGAAACACTGTTTAGAGCGCTTACAGCGCCAGCAAACGCTGTTTTGAACGCCTTAATACAAGACTCACTACTTGTATGGAAATGGATGTGTAACATTACAAACATGATAAAACAGCTTGTTATCACATCCAAACACTGTTTTGGAACAAAATATGAGTTTTCAGTTCATTCTTCAAAAGTTGCACTTTTGCCCCAAGTTATGCTCAGAAACACTGTTTAGAGCTCTTACAACGCCAGAAAACGCTGTTTTGAACGCCTTAATGCAAGCCTTACTACTTGTTAGGAAATGCATGTGTAACATTACAAACATGATAAAACAGCTTGTTATCACATCCAAACACTGTTTTGGAACAAAATATGAGTTTTCAGTTCATTCTTCAAAAGTTGCACTTTTGCTCCAAGTTATGCTCAGAAACACTGTTTAGAGCGCTTACAGCGCCAGCAAACGCTGTTTTGAACGCCTTAATACAAGACTCACTACTTGTATGGAAATGGATGTGTAACATTACAAACATGATAAAACAGCTTGTTATCACATCCAAACACTGTTTTGGAACAAAATATGAGTTTTCAGTTCATTCTTCAAAAGTTGCACTTTTGCCCCAAGTTATGCTCAGAAACACTGTTTAGAGCTCTTACAACGCCAGAAAACGCTGTTTTGAACGCCTTAATGCAAGCCTTACTACTTGTTAGGAAATGCATGTGTAACATTACAAACATGATAAAACAGCTTGTTATCACATCCAAACACTGTTTTGGAACAAAATATGAGTTTTCAGTTCATTCTTCAAAAGTTGCACTTTTGCTCCAAGTTATGCTCAGAAACACTGTTTAGAGCGCTTACAGCGCCAGCAAACGCTGTTTTGAACGCCTTAATACAAGACTCACTACTTGTATGGAAATGGATGTGTAACATTACAAACATGATAAAACAGCTTGTTATCACATCCAAACACTGTTTTCATTCAAAATATGAGTTTTCTTTTCATTCTTGAGAAGTTGCACTTTTGCCACAAGTTATGCTCAGAAACACTGTTTAGAGCGCTTACAGCGCCAGCAAACGCTGTTTTGAACGCCTTAATACAAGACTCACTACTTGTATGGAAATGGATGTGTAACATTACAAACATGATAAAACAGCTTGTTATCACATCCAAACACTGTTTTCATTCAAAATATGAGTTTTCTTTTCATTCTTGAGAAGTTGCACTTTTGCCACAAGTTATGCTCAGAAACACTGTTTAGAGCTCTTACAGCGCCAGCAAACGCTGTTTTGAACGCCTTAATACAAGACTCACTACTTGTATGGAAATGGATGTGTAACATTACAAACATGATAAAACAGCTTGTTATCACATCCAAACACTGTTTTGGAACAAAATATGAGTTTTCAGTTCATTCTTCAAAAGTTGCACTTTTGCCCCAAGTTATGCTCAGAAACACTGTTTAGAGCTCTTACAACGCCAGAAAACGCTGTTTTGAACGCCTTAATGCAAGCCTTACTACTTGTTAGGAAATGCATGTGTAACATTACAAACATGATAAAACAGCTTGTTATCACATCCAAACACTGTTTTGGAACAAAATATGAGTTTTCAGTTCATTCTTCAAAAGTTGCACTTTTGCTCCAAGTTATGCTCAGAAACACTGTTTAGAGCGCTTACAGCGCCAGCAAACGCTGTTTTGAACGCCTTAATACAAGACTCACTACTTGTATGGAAATGGATGTGTAACATTACAAACATGATAAAACAGCTTAGTTTTCAGTTCATTCTTCAAAAGTTGCACTTTTGCCCCAAGTTATGCTCAGAAACACTGTTTAGAGCTCTACAACGCCAGAAAACGCTGTTTTGAACGCCTTAATGCAAGCCTTACTACTTGTTAGGAAATGCATGTGTAACATTACAAACATGATAAAACAGCTTGTTATCACATCCAAACACTGTTTTGGAACAAAATATGAGTTTTCAGTTCATTCTTCAAAAGTTGCACTTTTGCCACAAGTTATGCTCAGAAACACTGTTTAGAGCGCTTGCAGCGCCAGCAAACGCTGTTTTGAACGCCTTAATACAAGACTTACTACTTGTATGGAAATGGATGTGTAACTACAAACATGATAAAACAGCTTGTTATCACATCCAAACACTGTTTTCATTCAAAATATGAGTTTTCTTTTCATTCTTGAAAAGTTGCACTTTTGCCCCAAGTTATGCTCAGAAACACTGTTTAGAGCTCTTACAACGCCAGAAAACGCTGTTTTGAACGCCTTAATGCAAGCCTTACTACTTGTTAGGAAATGCATGTGTAACATTACAAACATGATAAAACAGCTTGTTATCACATCCAAACACTGTTTTGGAACAAAATATGAGTTTTCAGTTCATTCTTCAAAAGTTGCACTTTTGCTCCAAGTTATGCTCAGAAACACTGTTTAGAGCGCTTACAGCGCCAGCAAACGCTGTTTTGAACGCCTTAATACAAGACTCACTACTTGTATGGAAATGGATGTGTAACATTACAAACATGATAAAACAGCTTGTTATCACATCCAAACACTGTTTTCATTCAAAATATGAGTTTTCTTTTCATTCTTGAAAAGTTGCACTTTTGCCCCAAGTTATGCTCAGAAAACACTGTTTAGAGCTCTTACAACGCCAGAAAACGCTGTTTTGAACGCCTTAATACAAGACTTACTACTTGTATGGAAATGGATGTGTAACATTACAAACATGATAAAACAGCTTGTTATCACATCCAAACACTGTTTTCATTCAAAATATGAGTTTTCTTTTCATTCTTGAAAAGTTGCACTTTTGCCACAAGTTATGCTCAGAAACACTGTTTAGAGCTCTTACAGCGCCAGCAAACGCTGTTTTGAACGCCTTAATACAAGACTCACTACTTGTATGGAAATGGATGTGTAACATTACAAACATGATAAAACAGCTTGTTATCACATCCAAACACTGTTTTCATTCAAAATATGAGTTTTCTTTTCATTCTTGAAAAGTTGCACTTTTGCCCCAAGTTATGCTCAGAAACACTGTTTAGAGCTCTTACAACGCCAGAAAACGCTGTTTTGAACGCCTTAATGCAAGCCTTACTACTTGTTAGGAAATGCATGTGTAACATTACAAACATGATAAAACAGCTTGTTATCACATCCAAACACTGTTTTGGAACAAAATATGAGTTTTCAGTTCATTCTTCAAAAGTTGCACTTTTGCCCCAAGTTATGCTCAGAAACACTGTTTAGAGCTCTTACAACGCCAGAAAACGCTGTTTTGAACGCCTTAATGCAAGCCTTACTACTTGTTAGAAAATGCATGTGTAACATTACAAACATGATAAAACAGCTTGTTATCACATCCAAACACTGTTTTGGAACAAAATATGAGTTTTCAGTTCATTCTTCAAAGTTGCACTTTTGCTCCAAGTTATGCTCAGAAACACTGTTTAGAGCGCTTACAGCGCCAGCAAACGCTGTTTTGAACGCCTTAATACAAGACTCACTACTTGTATGGAAATGGATGTGTAACATTACAAACATGATAAAACAGCTTGTTATCACATCCAAACACTGTTTTGGAACAAAATATGAGTTTTCAGTTCATTCTTCAAAAGTTGCACTTTTGCCCCAAGTTATGCTCAGAAACACTGTTTAGAGCTCTTACAACGCCAGAAAACGCTGTTTTGAACGCCTTAATGCAAGCCTTACTACTTGTTAGGAAATGCATGTGTAACATTACAAACATGATAAAACAGCTTGTTATCACATCCAAACACTGTTTTGGAACAAAATATGAGTTTTCAGTTCATTCTTCAAAAGTTGCACTTTTGCTCCAAGTTATGCTCAGAAACACTGTTTAGAGCGCTTACAGCGCCAGCAAACGCTGTTTTGAACGCCTTAATACAAGACTCACTACTTGTATGGAAATGGATGTGTAACATTACAAACATGATAAAACAGCTTGTTATCACATCCAAAACACTGTTTTCATTCAAAATATGAGTTTTCTTTTCATTCTTGAGAAGTTGCACTTTTGCCACAAGTTATGCTCAGAAACACTGTTTAGAGCTCTTACAGCGCCAGCAAACGCTGTTTTGAACGCCTTAATACAAGACTCACTACTTGTATGGAAATGGATGTGTAACATTACAAACATGATAAAACAGCTTGTTATCACATCCAAACACTGTTTTGGAACAAAATATGAGTTTTCAGTTCATTCTTCAAAAGTTGCACTTTTGCCCCAAGTTATGCTCAGAAACACTGTTTAGAGCTCTTACAACGCCAGAAAACGCTGTTTTGAACGCCTTAATGCAAGCCTTACTACTTGTTAGGAAATGCATGTGTAACATTACAAACATGATAAAACAGCTTGTTATCACATCCAAACACTGTTTTGGAACAAAATATGAGTTTTCAGTTCATTCTTCAAAAGTTGCACTTTTGCTCCAAGTTATGCTCAGAAACACTGTTTAGAGCGCTTACAGCGCCAGCAAACGCTGTTTTGAACGCCTTAATACAAGACTCACTACTTGTATGGAAATGGATGTGTAACATTACAAACATGATAAAACAGCTTGTTATCACATCCAAACACTGTTTTGGAACAAAATATGAGTTTTCAGTTCATTCTTCAAAAGTTGCACTTTTGCCCCAAGTTATGCTCAGAAACACTGTTTAGAGCTCTTACAACGCCAGAAAACGCTGTTTTGAACGCCTTAATGCAAGCCTTACTACTTGTTAGGAAATGCATGTGTAACATTACAAACATGATAAAACAGCTTGTTATCACATCCAAACACTGTTTTGGAACAAAATATGAGTTTTCAGTTCATTCTTCAAAAGTTGCACTTTTGCTCCAAGTTATGCTCAGAAACACTGTTTAGAGCGCTTACAGCGCCAGCAAACGCTGTTTTGAACGCCTTAATACAAGACTCACTACTTGTATGGAAATGGATGTGTAACATTACAAACATGATAAAACAGCTTGTTATCACATCCAAACACTGTTTTCATTCAAAATATGAGTTTTCTTTTCATTCTTGAGAAGTTGCACTTTTGCCACAAGTTATGCTCAGAAACACTGTTTAGAGCTCTTACAGCGCCAGCAAACGCTGTTTTGAACGCCTTAATACAAGACTCACTACTTGTATGGAAATGGATGTGTAACATTACAAACATGATAAAACAGCTTGTTATCACATCCAAACACTGTTTTCATTCAAAATATGAGTTTTCTTTTCATTCTTGAAAAGTTGCACTTTTGCCCCAAGTTATGCTCAGAAACACTGTTTAGAGCGCTTACAGCGCCAGCAAACGCTGTTTTGAACGCCTTAATACAAGACTTACTACTTGTTTGGAAATGCATGTGTAACATTACAAACATGATAAAACAGCTTGTTATCACATCCAAACACTGTTTTGGAACAAAATATGAGTTTTCAGTTCATTCTTCAAAAGTTGCACTTTTGCCACAAGTTATGCTCAGAAACACTGTTTAGAGCGCTTACAGCGCCAGCAAACGCTGTTTTGAACGCCTTAATACAAGACTCACTACTTGTATGGAAATGGATGTGTAACATTACAAACATGATAAAACAGCTTGTTATCACATCCAAACACTGTTTTCATTCAAAATATGAGTTTTCTTTTCATTCTTGAAAAGTTGCACTTTTGCCCCAAGTTATGCTCAGAAACACTGTTTAGAGCTCTTACAACGCCAGAAAACGCTGTTTTGAACGCCTTAATACAAGACTTACTACTTGTATGGAAATGGATGTGTAACATTACAAACATGATAAAACAGCTTGTTATCACATCCAAACACTGTTTTCATTCAAAATATGAGTTTTCTTTTCATTCTTGAAAAGTTGCACTTTTGCCACAAGTTATGCTCAGAAACACTGTTTAGAGCTCTTACAGCGCCAGCAAACGCTGTTTTGAACGCCTTAATACAAGACTCACTACTTGTATGGAAATGGATGTGTAACATTACAAACATGATAAAACAGCTTGTTATCACATCCAAACACTGTTTTCATTCAAAATATGAGTTTTCTTTTCATTCTTGAAAAGTTGCACTTTTGCCCCAAGTTATGCTCAGAAACACTGTTTAGAGCTCTTACAACGCCAGAAAACGCTGTTTTGAACGCCTTAATGCAAGCCTTACTACTTGTTAGGAAATGCATGTGTAACATTACAAACATGATAAAACAGCTTGTTATCACATCCAAACACTGTTTTGGAACAAAATATGAGTTTTCAGTTCATTCTTCAAAAGTTGCACTTTTGCTCCAAGTTATGCTCAGAAACACTGTTTAGAGCGCTTACAGCGCCAGCAAACGCTGTTTTGAACGCCTTAATACAAGACTCACTACTTGTATGGAAATGGATGTGTAACATTACAAACATGATAAAACAGCTTGTTATCACATCCAAACACTGTTTTCATTCAAAATATGAGTTTTCTTTTCATTCTTGAGAAGTTGCACTTTTGCCACAAGTTATGCTCAGAAACACTGTTTAGAGCTCTTACAGCGCCAGCAAACGCTGTTTTGAACGCCTTAATACAAGACTCACTACTTGTATGGAAATGGATGTGTAACATTACAAACATGATAAAACAGCTTGTTATCACATCCAAACACTGTTTTGGAACAAAATATGAGTTTTCAGTTCATTCTTCAAAAGTTGCACTTTTGCCCCAAGTTATGCTCAGAAACACTGTTTAGAGCTCTTACAACGCCAGAAAACGCTGTTTTGAACGCCTTAATGCAAGCCTTACTACTTGTTAGGAAATGCATGTGTAACATTACAAACATGATAAAACAGCTTGTTATCACATCCAAACACTGTTTTGGAACAAAATATGAGTTTTCAGTTCATTCTTCAAAAGTTGCACTTTTGCTCCAAGTTATGCTCAGAAACACTGTTTAGAGCGCTTACAGCGCCAGCAAACGCTGTTTTGAACGCCTTAATACAAGACTCACTACTTGTATGGAAATGGATGTGTAACATTACAAACATGATAAAACAGCTTGTTATCACATCCAAACACTGTTTTGGAACAAAATATGAGTTTTCAGTTCATTCTTCAAAAGTTGCACTTTTGCCCCAAGTTATGCTCAGAAACACTGTTTAGAGCTCTTACAACGCCAGAAAACGCTGTTTTGAACGCCTTAATGCAAGCCTTACTACTTGTTAGGAAATGCATGTGTAACATTACAAACATGATAAAACAGCTTGTTATCACATCCAAACACTGTTTTGGAACAAAATATGAGTTTTCAGTTCATTCTTCAAAAGTTGCACTTTTGCTCCAAGTTATGCTCAGAAACACTGTTTAGAGCGCTTACAGCGCCAGCAAACGCTGTTTTGAACGCCTTAATACAAGACTCACTACTTGTATGGAAATGGATGTGTAACATTACAAACATGATAAAACAGCTTGTTATCACATCCAAACACTGTTTTCATTCAAAATATGAGTTTTCTTTTCATTCTTGAGAAGTTGCACTTTTGCCACAAGTTATGCTCAGAAACACTGTTTAGAGCTCTTACAGCGCCAGCAAACGCTGTTTTGAACGCCTTAATACAAGACTCACTACTTGTATGGAAATGGATGTGTAACATTACAAACATGATAAAACAGCTTGTTATCACATCCAAACACTGTTTTCATTCAAAATATGAGTTTTCTTTTCATTCTTGAAAAGTTGCACTTTTGCCCCAAGTTATGCTCAGAAACACTGTTTAGAGCGCTTACAGCGCCAGCAAACGCTGTTTTGAACGCCTTAATACAAGACTTACTACTTGTTTGGAAATGCATGTGTAACATTACAAACATGATAAAACAGCTTGTTATCACATCCAAACACTGTTTTGGAACAAAATATGAGTTTTCAGTTCATTCTTCAAAAGTTGCACTTTTGCCACAAGTTATGCTCAGAAACACTGTTTAGAGCGCTTACAGCGCCAGCAAACGCTGTTTTGAACGCCTTAATACAAGACTCACTACTTGTATGGAAATGGATGTGTAACATTACAAACATGATAAAACAGCTTGTTATCACATCCAAACACTGTTTTCATTCAAAATATGAGTTTTCTTTTCATTCTTGAAAAGTTGCACTTTTGCCCCAAGTTATGCTCAGAAACACTGTTTAGAGCTCTTACAACGCCAGAAAACGCTGTTTTGAACGCCTTAATACAAGACTTACTACTTGTATGGAAATGGATGTGTAACATTACAAACATGATAAAACAGCTTGTTATCACATCCAAACACTGTTTTCATTCAAAATATGAGTTTTCTTTTCATTCTTGAAAAGTTGCACTTTTGCCACAAGTTATGCTCAGAAACACTGTTTAGAGCTCTTACAGCGCCAGCAAACGCTGTTTTGAACGCCTTAATACAAGACTCACTACTTGTATGGAAATGGATGTGTAACATTACAAACATGATAAAACAGCTTGTTATCACATCCAAACACTGTTTTCATTCAAAATATGAGTTTTCTTTTCATTCTTGAAAAGTTGCACTTTTGCCCCAAGTTATGCTCAGAAACACTGTTTAGAGCTCTTACAACGCCAGAAAACGCTGTTTTGAACGCCTTAATGCAAGCCTTACTACTTGTTAGGAAATGCATGTGTAACATTACAAACATGATAAAACAGCTTGTTATCACATCCAAACACTGTTTGGAACAAAATATGAGTTTTCAGTTCATTCTTCAAAAGTTGCACTTTTGCTCCAAGTTTTGCTCAGAAACACTGTTTAGAGCGCTTACAGCGCCAGCAAACGCTGTTTTGAACGCCTTAATACAAGACTTACTACTTGTATGGAAATGCATGTGTAACATTACAAACATGATAAAACAGCTTGTTATCACATCCAAACACTGTTTTGGAACAAAATATGAGTTTTCAGTTCATTCTTCAAAAGTTGCACTTTTGCTCCAAGTTATGCTCAGAAACACTGTTTAGAGCGCTTACAGCGCCAGCAAACGCTGTTTTGAACGCCTTAATACAAGACTCACTACTTGTATGGAAATGGATGTGTAACATTACAAACATGATAAAACAGCTTGTTATCACATCCAAACACTGTTTTGGAACAAAATATGAGTTTTCAGTTCATTCTTCAAAAGTTGCACTTTTGCCCCAAGTTATGCTCAGAAACACTGTTTAGAGCTCTTACAACGCCAGAAAACGCTGTTTTGAACGCCTTAATGCAAGCCTTACTACTTGTTAGGAAATGCATGTGTAACATTACAAACATGATAAAACAGCTTGTTATCACATCCAAACACTGTTTTGGAACAAAATATGAGTTTTCAGTTCATTCTTCAAAAGTTGCACTTTTGCCCCAAGTTATGCTCAGAAACACTGTTTAGAGCTCTTACAACGCCAGAAAACGCTGTTTTGAACGCCTTAATGCAAGCCTTACTACTTGTTAGGAAATGCATGTGTAACATTACAAACATGATAAAACAGCTTGTTATCACATCCAAACACTGTTTTGGAACAAAATATGAGTTTTCAGTTCATTCTTCAAAAGTTGCACTTTTGCTCCAAGTTATGCTCAGAAACACTGTTTAGAGCGCTTACAGCGCCAGCAAACGCTGTTTTGAACGCCTTAATACAAGACTCACTACTTGTATGGAAATGGATGTGTAACATTACAAACATGATAAAACAGCTTGTTATCACATCCAAACACTGTTTTGGAACAAAATATGAGTTTTCAGTTCATTCTTCAAAAGTTGCACTTTTGCCCCAAGTTATGCTCAGAAACACTGTTTAGAGCTCTTACAACGCCAGAAAACGCTGTTTTGAACGCCTTAATGCAAGCCTTACTACTTGTTAGGAAATGCATGTGTAACATTACAAACATGATAAAACAGCTTGTTATCACATCCAAACACTGTTTTGGAACAAAATATGAGTTTTCAGTTCATTCTTCAAAAGTTGCACTTTTGCTCCAAGTTATGCTCAGAAACACTGTTTAGAGCGCTTACAGCGCCAGCAAACGCTGTTTTGAACGCCTTAATACAAGACTCACTACATGTATGGAAATGGATGTGTAACATTACAAACATGATAAAACAGCTTGTTATCACATCCAAACACTGTTTTCATTCAAAATATGAGTTTTCTTTTCATTCTTGAGAAGTTGCACTTTTGCCACAAGTTATGCTCAGAAACACTGTTTAGAGCTCTTACAGCGCCAGCAAACGCTGTTTTGAACGCCTTAATACAAGACTCACTACTTGTATGGAAATGGATGTGTAACATTACAAACATGATAAAACAGCTTGTTATCACATCCAAACACTGTTTTGGAACAAAATATGAGTTTTCAGTTCATTCTTCAAAAGTTGCACTTTTGCCCCAAGTTATGCTCAGAAACACTGTTTAGAGCTCTTACAACGCCAGAAAACGCTGTTTTGAACGCCTTAATGCAAGCCTTACTACTTGTTAGGAAATGCATGTGTAACATTACAAACATGATAAAACAGCTTGTTATCACATCCAAACACTGTTTTGGAACAAAATATGAGTTTTCAGTTCATTCTTCAAAAGTTGCACTTTTGCTCCAAGTTATGCTCAGAAACACTGTTTAGAGCGCTTACAGCGCCAGCAAACGCTGTTTTGAACGCCTTAATACAAGACTCACTACTTGTATGGAAATGGATGTGTAACATTACAAACATGATAAAACAGCTTGTTATCACATCCAAACACTGTTTTGGAACAAAATATGAGTTTTCAGTTCATTCTTCAAAAGTTGCACTTTTGCCCCAAGTTATGCTCAGAAACACTGTTTAGAGCTCTTACAACGCCAGAAAACGCTGTTTTGAACGCCTTAATGCAAGCCTTACTACTTGTTAGGAAATGCATGTGTAACATTACAAACATGATAAAACAGCTTGTTATCACATCCAAACACTGTTTTGGAACAAAATATGAGTTTTCAGTTCATTCTTCAAAAGTTGCACTTTTGCTCCAAGTTATGCTCAGAAACACTGTTTAGAGCGCTTACAGCGCCAGCAAACGCTGTTTTGAACGCCTTAATACAAGACTCACTACTTGTATGGAAATGGATGTGTAACATTACAAACATGATAAAACAGCTTGTTATCACATCCAAACACTGTTTTCATTCAAAATATGAGTTTTCTTTTCATTCTTGAGAAGTTGCACTTTTGCCACAAGTTATGCTCAGAAACACTGTTTAGAGCTCTTACAGCGCCAGCAAACGCTGTTTTGAACGCCTTAATACAAGACTCACTACTTGTATGGAAATGGATGTGTAACATTACAAACATGATAAAACAGCTTGTTATCACATCCAAACACTGTTTTCATTCAAAATATGAGTTTTCTTTTCATTCTTGAAAAGTTGCACTTTTGCCCCAAGTTATGCTCAGAAACACTGTTTAGAGCGCTTACAGCGCCAGCAAACGCTGTTTTGAACGCCTTAATACAAGACTTACTACTTGTTTGGAAATGCATGTGTAACATTACAAACATGATAAAACAGCTTGTTATCACATCCAAACACTGTTTTGGAACAAAATATGAGTTTTCAGTTCATTCTTCAAAAGTTGCACTTTTGCCACAAGTTATGCTCAGAAACACTGTTTAGAGCGCTTACAGCGCCAGCAAACGCTGTTTTGAACGCCTTAATACAAGACTCACTACTTGTATGGAAATGGATGTGTAACATTACAAACATGATAAAACAGCTTGTTATCACATCCAAACACTGTTTTCATTCAAAATATGAGTTTTCTTTTCATTCTTGAAAAGTTGCACTTTTGCCCCAAGTTATGCTCAGAAACACTGTTTAGAGCTCTTACAACGCCAGAAAACGCTGTTTTGAACGCCTTAATACAAGACTTACTACTTGTATGGAAATGGATGTGTAACATTACAAACATGATAAAACAGCTTGTTATCACATCCAAACACTGTTTTCATTCAAAATATGAGTTTTCTTTTCATTCTTGAAAAGTTGCACTTTTGCCACAAGTTATGCTCAGAAACACTGTTTAGAGCTCTTACAGCGCCAGCAAACGCTGTTTTGAACGCCTTAATACAAGACTCACTACTTGTATGGAAATGGATGTGTAACATTACAAACATGATAAAACAGCTTGTTATCACATCCAAACACTGTTTTCATTCAAAATATGAGTTTTCTTTTCATTCTTGAAAAGTTGCACTTTTGCCCCAAGTTATGCTCAGAAACACTGTTTAGAGCTCTTACAACGCCAGAAAACGCTGTTTTGAACGCCTTAATGCAAGCCTTACTACTTGTTAGGAAATGCATGTGTAACATTACAAACATGATAAAACAGCTTGTTATCACATCCAAACACTGTTTTGGAACAAAATATGAGTTTTCAGTTCATTCTTCAAAAGTTGCACTTTTGCCACAAGTTATGCTCAGAAACACTGTTTAGAGCGCTTACAGCGCCAGCAAACGCTGTTTTGAACGCCTTAATACAAGACTCACTACTTGTATGGAAATGGATGTGTAACATTACAAACATGATAAAACAGCTTGTTATCACATCCAAACACTGTTTTCATTCAAAATATGAGTTTTCTTTTCATTCTTGAAAAGTTGCACTTTTGCCCCAAGTTATGCTCAGAAACACTGTTTAGAGCTCTTACAACGCCAGAAAACGCTGTTTTGAACGCCTTAATGCAAGCCTTACTACTTGTTAGGAAATGCATGTGTAACATTACAAACATGATAAAACAGCTTGTTATCACATCCAAACACTGTTTTGGAACAAAATATGAGTTTTCAGTTCATTCTTCAAAAGTTGCACTTTTGCCACAAGTTATGCTCAGAAACACTGTTTAGAGCGCTTACAGCGCCAGCAAACGCTGTTTTGAACGCCTTAATACAAGACTTACTACTTGTATGGAAATGCATGTGTAACATTACAAACATGATAAAACAGCTTGTTATCACATCCAAACACTGTTTTGGAACAAAATATGAGTTTTCAGTTCATTCTTCAAAAGTTGCACTTTTGCTCCAAGTTATGCTCAGAAACACTGTTTAGAGCGCTTACAGCGCCAGCAAACGCTGTTTTGAACGCCTTAATACAAGACTCACTACTTGTATGGAAATGGATGTGTAACATTACAAACATGATAAAACAGCTTGTTATCACATCCAAACACTGTTTTGGAACAAAATATGAGTTTTCAGTTCATTCTTCAAAAGTTGCACTTTTGCCCCAAGTTATGCTCAGAAACACTGTTTAGAGCTCTTACAACGCCAGAAAACGCTGTTTTGAACGCCTTAATGCAAGCCTTACTACTTGTTAGGAAATGCATGTGTAACATTACAAACATGATAAAACAGCTTGTTATCACATCCAAACACTGTTTTGGAACAAAATATGAGTTTTCAGTTCATTCTTCAAAAGTTGCACTTTTGCTCCAAGTTATGCTCAGAAACACTGTTTAGAGCGCTTACAGCGCCAGCAAACGCTGTTTTGAACGCCTTAATACAAGACTCACTACTTGTATGGAAATGGATGTGTAACATTACAAACATGATAAAACAGCTTGTTATCACATCCAAACACTGTTTTGGAACAAAATATGAGTTTTCAGTTCATTCTTCAAAAGTTGCACTTTTGCCCCAAGTTATGCTCAGAAACACTGTTTAGAGCTCTTACAACGCCAGAAAACGCTGTTTTGAACGCCTTAATGCAAGCCTTACTACTTGTTAGGAAATGCATGTGTAACATTACAAACATGATAAAACAGCTTGTTATCACATCCAAACACTGTTTTGGAACAAAATATGAGTTTTCAGTTCATTCTTCAAAAGTTGCACTTTTGCTCCAAGTTATGCTCAGAAACACTGTTTAGAGCGCTTACAGCGCCAGCAAACGCTGTTTTGAACGCCTTAATACAAGACTCACTACTTGTATGGAAATGGATGTGTAACATTACAAACATGATAAAACAGCTTGTTATCACATCCAAACACTGTTTTCATTCAAAATATGAGTTTTCTTTTCATTCTTGAAAAGTTGCACTTTTGCCACAAGTTATGCTCAGAAACACTGTTTAGAGCTCTTACAGCGCCAGCAAACGCTGTTTTGAACGCCTTAATACAAGACTCACTACTTGTATGGAAATGGATGTGTAACATTACAAACATGATAAAACAGCTTGTTATCACATCCAAACACTGTTTTCATTCAAAATATGAGTTTTCTTTTCATTCTTGAGAAGTTGCACTTTTGCCACAAGTTATGCTCAGAAACACTGTTTAGAGCTCTTACAGCGCCAGCAAACGCTGTTTTGAACGCCTTAATACAAGACTCACTACTTGTATGGAAATGGATGTGTAACATTACAAACATGATAAAACAGCTTGTTATCACATCCAAACACTGTTTTCATTCAAAATATGAGTTTTCTTTTCATTCTTGAAAAGTTGCACTTTTGCCCCAAGTTATGCTCAGAAACACTGTTTAGAGCTCTTACAACGCCAGAAAACGCTGTTTTGAACGCCTTAATGCAAGCCTTACTACTTGTTAGGAAATGCATGTGTAACATTACAAACATGATAAAACAGCTTGTTATCACATCCAAACACTGTTTTGGAACAAAATATGAGTTTTCAGTTCATTCTTCAAAAGTTGCACTTTTGCTCCAAGTTATGCTCAGAAACACTGTTTAGAGCGCTTACAGCGCCAGCAAACGCTGTTTTGAACGCCTTAATACAAGACTCACTACTTGTATGGAAATGGATGTGTAACATTACAAACATGATAAAACAGCTTGTTATCACATCCAAACACTGTTTTGGAACAAAATATGAGTTTTCAGTTCATTCTTCAAAAGTTGCACTTTTGCCCCAAGTTATGCTCAGAAACACTGTTTAGAGCTCTTACAACGCCAGAAAACGCTGTTTTGAACGCCTTAATGCAAGCCTTACTACTTGTTAGGAAATGCATGTGTAACATTACAAACATGATAAAACAGCTTGTTATCACATCCAAACACTGTTTTGGAACAAAATATGAGTTTTCAGTTCATTCTTCAAAAGTTGCACTTTTGCTCCAAGTTATGCTCAGAAACACTGTTTAGAGCGCTTACAGCGCCAGCAAACGCTGTTTTGAACGCCTTAATACAAGACTCACTACTTGTATGGAAATGGATGTGTAACATTACAAACATGATAAAACAGCTTGTTATCACATCCAAACACTGTTTTCATTCAAAATATGAGTTTTCTTTTCATTCTTGAAAAGTTGCACTTTTGCCACAAGTTATGCTCAGAAACACTGTTTAGAGCTCTTACAGCGCAAGCAAACGCTGTTTTGAACGCCTTAATACAAGACTCACTACTTGTATGGAAATGGATGTGTAACATTACAAACATGATAAAACAGCTTGTTATCACATCCAAACACTGTTTTCATTCAAAATATGAGTTTTCTTTTCATTCTTGAAAAGTTGCACTTTTGCCACAAGTTATGCTCAGAAACACTGTTTAGAGCTCTTACAGCGCCAGCAAACGCTGTTTTGAACGCCTTAATACAAGACTCACTACTTGTATGGAAATGGATGTGTAACATTACAAACATGATAAAACAGCTTGTTATCACATCCAAACACTGTTTTCATTCAAAATATGAGTTTTCTTTTCATTCTTGAAAAGTTGCACTTTTGCCCCAAGTTATGCTCAGAAACACTGTTTAGAGCGCTTACAGCGCCAGCAAACGCTGTTTTGAACGCCTTAATACAAGACTTACTACTTGTTTGGAAATGCATGTGTAACATTACAAACATGATAAAACAGCTTGTTATCACATCCAAACACTGTTTTGGAACAAAATATGAGTTTTCAGTTCATTCTTCAAAAGTTGCACTTTTGCCACAAGTTATGCTCAGAAACACTGTTTAGAGCGCTTACAGCGCCAGCAAACGCTGTTTTGAACGCCTTAATACAAGACTCACTACTTGTATGGAAATGGATGTGTAACATTACAAACATGATAAAACAGCTTGTTATCACATCCAAACACTGTTTTCATTCAAAATATGAGTTTTCTTTTCATTCTTGAAAAGTTGCACTTTTGCCCCAAGTTATGCTCAGAAACACTGTTTAGAGCTCTTACAACGCCAGAAAACGCTGTTTTGAACGCCTTAATACAAGACTTACTACTTGTATGGAAATGGATGTGTAACATTACAAACATGATAAAACAGCTTGTTATCACATCCAAACACTGTTTTCATTCAAAATATGAGTTTTCTTTTCATTCTTGAAAAGTTGCACTTTTGCCACAAGTTATGCTCAGAAACACTGTTTAGAGCTCTTACAACGCCAGAAAACGCTGTTTTGAACGCCTTAATGCAAGCCTTACTACTTGTTAGGAAATGCATGTGTAACATTACAAACATGATAAAACAGCTTGTTATCACATCCAAACACTGTTTGGAACAAAATATGAGTTTTCAGTTCATTCTTCAAAAGTTGCACTTTTGCCCCAAGTTATGCTCAGAAACACTGTTTAGAGCTCTTACAACGCCAGAAAACGCTGTTTTGAACGCCTTAATGCAAGCCTTACTACTTGTTAGGAAATGCATGTGTAACATTACAAACATGATAAAACAGCTTGTTATCACATCCAAACACTGTTTTGGAACAAAATATGAGTTTTCAGTTCATTCTTCAAAAGTTGCACTTTTGCTCCAAGTTATGCTCAGAAACACTGTTTAGAGCGCTTACAGCGCCAGCAAACGCTGTTTTGAACGCCTTAATACAAGACTCACTACTTGTATGGAAATGGATGTGTAACATTACAACATGATAAAACAGCTTGTTATCACATCCAAACACTGTTTTCATTCAAAATATGAGTTTTCTTTCATTCTTGAGAAGTTGCACTTTTGCCACAAGTTATGCTCAGAAACACTGTTTAGAGCTCTTACAGCGCCAGCAAACGCTGTTTTGAACGCCTTAATACAAGACTCACTACTTGTATGGAAATGGATGTGTAACATTACAAACATGATAAAACAGCTTGTTATCACATCCAAACACTGTTTTGGAACAAAATATGAGTTTTCAGTTCATTCTTCAAAAGTTGCACTTTTGCCCCAAGTTATGCTCAGAAACACTGTTTAGAGCTCTTACAACGCCAGAAAACGCTGTTTTGAACGCCTTAATGCAAGCCTTACTACTTGTTAGGAAATGCATGTGTAACATTACAAACATGATAAAACAGCTTGTTATCACATCCAAACACTGTTTTGGAACAAAATATGAGTTTTCAGTTCATTCTTCAAAAGTTGCACTTTTGCTCCAAGTTATGCTCAGAAACACTGTTTAGAGCGCTTACAGCGCCAGCAAACGCTGTTTTGAACGCCTTAATACAAGACTCACTACTTGTATGGAAATGGATGTGTAACATTACAAACATGATAAAACAGCTTGTTATCACATCCAAACACTGTTTTCATTCAAAATATGAGTTTTCTTTTCATTCTTGAGAAGTTGCACTTTTGCCACAAGTTATGCTCAGAAACACTGTTTAGAGCTCTTACAGCGCCAGCAAACGCTGTTTTGAACGCCTTAATACAAGACTCACTACTTGTATGGAAATGGATGTGTAACATTACAAACATGATAAAACAGCTTGTTATCACATCCAAACACTGTTTTCATTCAAAATATGAGTTTTCTTTTCATTCTTGAAAAGTTGCACTTTTGCCCCAAGTTATGCTCAGAAACACTGTTTAGAGCGCTTACAGCGCCAGCAAACGCTGTTTTGAACGCCTTAATACAAGACTTACTACTTGTTTGGAAATGCATGTGTAACATTACAAACATGATAAAACAGCTTGTTATCACATCCAAACACTGTTTTGGAACAAAATATGAGTTTTCAGTTCATTCTTCAAAAGTTGCACTTTTGCCACAAGTTATGCTCAGAAACACTGTTTAGAGCGCTTACAGCGCCAGCAAACGCTGTTTTGAACGCCTTAATACAAGACTCACTACTTGTATGGAAATGGATGTGTAACATTACAAACATGATAAAACAGCTTGTTATCACATCCAAACACTGTTTTCATTCAAAATATGAGTTTTCTTTTCATTCTTGAAAAGTTGCACTTTTGCCACAAGTTATGCTCAGAAACACTGTTTAGAGCTCTTACAGCGCCAGCAAACGCTGTTTTGAACGCCTTAATACAAGACTCACTACTTGTATGGAAATGGATGTGTAACATTACAAACATGATAAAACAGCTTGTTATCACATCCAAACACTGTTTTCATTCAAAATATGAGTTTTCTTTCATTCTTGAAAAGTTGCACTTTTGCCCCAAGTTATGCTCAGAAACACTGTTTAGAGCGCTTACAGCGCCAGCAAACGCTGTTTTGAACGCCTTAATACAAGACTTACTACTTGTTTGGAAATGCATGTGTAACATTACAAACATGATAAAACAGCTTGTTATCACATCCAAACACTGTTTTGGAACAAAATATGAGTTTTCAGTTCATTCTTCAAAAGTTGCACTTTTGCCCCAAGTTATGCTCAGAAACACTGTTTAGAGCTCTTACAACGCCAGAAAACGCTGTTTTGAACGCCTTAATACAAGACTTACTACTTGTATGGAAATGGATGTGTAACATTACAAACATGATAAAACAGCTTGTTATCACATCCAAACACTGTTTTCATTCAAAATATGAGTTTTCTTTTCATTCTTGAAAAGTTGCACTTTTGCCACAAGTTATGCTCAGAAACACTGTTTAGAGCTCTTACAGCGCCAGCAAACGCTGTTTTGAACGCCTTAATACAAGACTCACTACTTGTATGGAAATGGATGTGTAACATTACAAACATGATAAAACAGCTTGTTATCACATCCAAACACTGTTTTCATTCAAAATATGAGTTTTCTTTTCATTCTTGAAAAGTTGCACTTTTGCCCCAAGTTATGCTCAGAAACACTGTTTAGAGCTCTTACAACGCCAGAAAACGCTGTTTTGAACGCCTTAATGCAAGCCTTACTACTTGTTAGGAAATGCATGTGTAACATTACAAACATGATAAAACAGCTTGTTATCACATCCAAACACTGTTTTGGAACAAAATATGAGTTTTCAGTTCATTCTTCAAAAGTTGCACTTTTGCTCCAAGTTTTGCTCAGAAACACTGTTTAGAGCGCTTACAGCGCCAGCAAACGCTGTTTTGAACGCCTTAATACAAGACTTACTACTTGTATGGAAATGCATGTGTAACATTACAAACATGATAAAACAGCTTGTTATCACATCCAAACACTGTTTTGGAACAAAATATGAGTTTTCAGTTCATTCTTCAAAAGTTGCACTTTTGCTCCAAGTTATGCTCAGAAACACTGTTTAGAGCGCTTACAGCGCCAGCAAACGCTGTTTTGAACGCCTTAATACAAGACTCACTACTTGTATGGAAATGGATGTGTAACATTACAAACATGATAAAACAGCTTGTTATCACATCCAAACACTGTTTTGGAACAAAATATGAGTTTTCAGTTCATTCTTCAAAAGTTGCACTTTTGCCCCAAGTTATGCTCAGAAACACTGTTTAGAGCTCTTACAACGCCAGAAAATGCTGTTTTGAACGCCTTAATGCAAGCCTTACTACTTGTTAGGAAATGCATGTGTAACATTACAAACATGATAAAACAGCTTGTTATCACATCCAAACACTGTTTTGGAACAAAATATGAGTTTTCAGTTCATTCTTCAAAAGTTGCACTTTTGCTCCAAGTTATGCTCAGAAACACTGTTTAGAGCGCTTACAGCGCCAGCAAACGCTGTTTTGAACGCCTTAATACAAGACTCACTACTTGTATGGAAATGGATGTGTAACATTACAAACATGATAAAACAGCTTGTTATCACATCCAAACACTGTTTTGGAACAAAATATGAGTTTTCAGTTCATTCTTCAAAAGTTGCACTTTTGCCCCAAGTTATGCTCAGAAACACTGTTTAGAGCTCTTACAACGCCAGAAAACGCTGTTTTGAACGCCTTAATGCAAGCCTTACTACTTGTTAGGAAATGCATGTGTAACATTACAAACATGATAAAACAGCTTGTTATCACATCCAAACACTGTTTTGGAACAAAATATGAGTTTTCAGTTCATTCTTCAAAAGTTGCACTTTTGCTCCAAGTTTTGCTCAGAAACACTGTTTAGAGCGCTTACAGCGCCAGCAAACGCTGTTTTGAACGCCTTAATACAAGACTTACTACTTGTATGGAAATGCATGTGTAACATTACAAACATGATAAAACAGCTTGTTATCACATCCAAACACTGTTTTGGAACAAAATATGAGTTTTCAGTTCATTCTTCAAAAGTTGCACTTTTGCTCCAAGTTATGCTCAGAAACACTGTTTAGAGCGCTTACAGCGCCAGCAAACGCTGTTTTGAACGCCTTAATACAAGACTCACTACTTGTATGGAAATGGATGTGTAACATTACAAACATGATAAAACAGCTTGTTATCACATCCAAACACTGTTTTGGAACAAAATATGAGTTTTCAGTTCATTCTTCAAAAGTTGCACTTTTGCCCCCAAGTTATGCTCAGAAACACTGTTTAGAGCTCTTACAACGCCAGAAAACGCTGTTTTGAACGCCTTAATGCAAGCCTTACTACTTGTTAGGAAATGCATGTGTAACATTACAAACATGATAAAACAGCTTGTTATCACATCCAAACACTGTTTGGAACAAAATATGAGTTTTCAGTTCATTCTTCAAAAGTTGCACTTTTGCTCCAAGTTATGCTCAGAAACACTGTTTAGAGCGCTTACAGCGCCAGCAAACGCTGTTTTGAACGCCTTAATACAAGACTCTTACTACTTGTTAGGAAATGCATGTGTAACATTACAAACATGATAAAACAGCTTGTTATCACATCCAAACACTGTTTTGGAACAAAATATGAGTTTTCAGTTCATTCTTCAAAAGTTGCACTTTTGCCCCAAGTTATGCTCAGAAACACTGTTTAGAGCTCTTACAACGCCAGAAAACGCTGTTTTGAACGCCTTAATGCAAGCCTTACTACTTGTTAGGAAATGCATGTGTAACATTACAAACATGATAAAACAGCTTGTTATCACATCCAAACACTGTTTTGGAACAAAATATGAGTTTTCAGTTCATTCTTCAAAAGTTGCACTTTTGCTCCAAGTTATGCTCAGAAACACTGTTTAGAGCGCTTACAGCGCCAGCAAACGCTGTTTTGAACGCCTTAATACAAGACTCACTACTTGTATGGAAATGGATGTGTAACATTACAAACATGATAAAACAGCTTGTTATCACATCCAAACACTGTTTTGGAACAAAATATGAGTTTTCAGTTCATTCTTCAAAAGTTGCACTTTTGCCCCAAGTTATGCTCAGAAACACTGTTTAGAGCTCTTACAACGCCAGAAAACGCTGTTTTGAACGCCTTAATGCAAGCCTTACTACTTGTTAGGAAATGCATTTGTAACATTACAAACATGATAAAACAGCTTGTTATCACATCCAAACACTGTTTTGGAACAAAATATGAGTTTTCAGTTCATTCTTCAAAAGTTGCACTTTTGCTCCAAGTTATGCTCAGAAACACTGTTTAGAGCGCTTACAGCGCCAGCAAACGCTGTTTTGAACGCCTTAATACAAGACTCACTACTTGTATGGAAATGGATGTGTAACATTACAAACATGATAAAACAGCTTGTTATCACATCCAAACACTGTTTTCATTCAAAATATGAGTTTTCTTTTCATTCTTGAAAAGTTGCACTTTTGCCCCAAGTTATGCTCAGAAACACTGTTTAGCACTAGAGCTCCTGAAAATTCAAGACTGTCAGGACATCACCCCTCCTTCCCCTCTGTCTTACCAGCAATTAGCAAGAACAAACATCACCCTTTATTATGTTAATTCACAGAGCAAGTCTGAGGCAGCAGTCTACTGCAGTCTACTACTGCAGTCTACTACTGCTACTAATATCCTCTGTAAATATATTATATACTGCTAAATTTGTTGTATATCTGTCAATAAAGTATAGCACATGTATTTGTTTGATCCTCTCACTGTCTTTATTGGGTATATTCTGTCTAGAATTAGATAGATAGCACCGCAATCATAATGCTAATTTCGGCTAGCAATGCCATGGGATTTCCAATATAACATTAGCCTCAAGCTGTTGTTAGAGAAACAGTTGTCTCTACGTCTGCTGCTGCGTGCGCTTGAATTACACACACACACACACACACACACACACATATATATATATATATATATATATATATATATATATATATATATATATATATATATATATATATATATATATATATGAGAGAGAGAGAGATAGATAGATAGATAGATTTTTCTTTTCAGTTAGGGGTATGCTCAGTTAGTATGAGCTGCTGTCTGTGGGTGTGTTCTTCAGTCATTATTATGAACCATTATCACGGGTCCATAGTGTTCCCGTGAAACACATTATCATTAGCGTGGTATTGTCGTTATGAAGCGTCCCAGATTTTCTTGTGTATGCACTTCAATAGCGCCACACATTTACATCGCTGAACCATTATCACGGGTCTATATTGTTCCCGTGAAACACATTATCATTAGCGTGTTATTGTCGTTATGAAGCGTCCCAGATTTTCTTGTGTATGCACTTCAATAGCGCCACACATTTACATCGCAGAACCATTATCACGGGTCCATAGTGTTCCCGTGAAACACATTATCATTAGCGTGGTATTGTCGTTATGAAGCGTCCCAGATTTTCTTGTGTATGCACTTCAATAGCGCCACACATTTACATCGCTGAACCATTATCACGGGTCTATATTGTTCCCGTGAAACACATTATCATTAGCGTGGTATTGTCGTTATGAAGCGTCCCAGATTTTCTTGTGTATGCACTTCAATAGCGCCACACATTTACATCGCTGAACCATTATCACGGGTCCATAGTGTTCCCGTGAAACACATTATCATTAGCGTGTTATTGTCGTTATGAAGCGTCGATAGATAGATAGATAGATAATATATATATATATATATATATATATATATATATATATATATATATATATATAGAGAGAGAGAGAGAGAGATAGATAGATAGATAGATTTTTCTTTTCAGTGAGGGGTATGTTCAGTTAGTATGAGCTGCTGTCTGTGGGTGTGTTCTTCAGTCATGATAGAAGCTGAAACACATTATCATTAGCGTGGTATTGGCGTTATTTATGAAGCATAGATAGATAGATAGATAGATAGATAGATAGATAGATAGATAGATAGATAGATAGATAGATAGATAGATAGATAGATAGATAGATAGATAGTAAATAGATAGATAGATAGATTTTTCTTTTCAGTTAGGGGTATGTTCAGTTAGTATGAGCTGCTGTCTGTGGGTGTGTTCTTCAGTCATGATAGAAGCAGGAATAGCGCCACATTTCAATAGCGCAACACATTTACATATTTGAACCATTATCACGGGTCCCATGTATGTATGTCATTAGCGTGGTTTCGGCGTTATGTATGAAGCGTCCCAGATTTACATTTGTATGAGCTGCTGTGGGTGTGTTCTTCAGAGTCATGATAAAAGCAGAAACACAAATGCTGGTGACTTACATTTTCCTTACTATCCTGTGTGGAGAAGACGGAAAACACTATGGCGCACCAGAGGAGGTACACTGCTAAAGAACTTGCGACCATCCTTACAAACGTGGACTGCTGCGAGTCCGATGGGGGAGAGGAACTTTCTTGCTGTAGTTTTACCAGCGATTCATCGGATGAAGACACAAACTTTTCATCGGATGAGGTAAAGAAGAGCCCTCCAAGAAAGAGGAATCGTACACAGGCCGACACCACACCTGGACCAAGCGCTACACAGGCCGACACCACACCTGGACCAAGCGCTTCTACACAGGCTGTACGGGCAAAAGACGGTACTGTGTGGGAGAAGGTTGACATCACACGCTCTCATGTCAGCCGTTTGCCCAATTCATCATTCGTTGAGCCGGCTGGGCCTACAGAACATGCCAAGGTATAGTAACGTAATATTTTTTGCAGTGTTTATGCTTGTGTTTGACTGATATTTCGTACGTGTAATTAACCTTGCGTCATTTATTTATTTTTACTCATACAACGTAGTAACGTAATATTCTTTGCAGTGTTTATGCTTGTGTTTGACTGATATTTCGTACATGTAATTAACCTTGCGTCATTTATTTATTTTTACTCATACAACGTAGTAATGTAATATTCTTTGCAGTGTTTATGCTTGTGTTTGACTGATATTTCGTACGTGTAATTAACCTTGCGTCATTTATTTATTTTTACTCATACAGCGTAGGATCACAAATAGGCTGCAGAGTTTTCTGTGTTTGCTCGACATGGAGATGCTGCGACTCATCACCGATTGCACAGTCCATGAAGCCCACAGAACAGACCGCACCTGGAGTTTTTCGGTCAGTGAATTGATGGCGTTCGTAGCCATCCTTTTTCTACGTGCA
Organism: Brachyhypopomus gauderio; assembly: GCF_052324685.1. NCBI lineage: Eukaryota > Metazoa > Chordata > Actinopteri > Gymnotiformes > Hypopomidae > Brachyhypopomus > Brachyhypopomus gauderio. The sequence goes on along the minus strand of NW_027507193.1, from coordinate 12,199 downwards.
GTCCTCTCTCCTGTTGGAGCCATGACGGAGTGTTGGTCAGCAATGTTCGCTGTGCCTTCGATCAAGGAGACAATGCCGCGGGACCGGTACCAGGAAATTATGCGGTACCTGCGGTTTGATAACAAGGACACCCGTGCGGAGCGTGCGAAGAGCGACAAGTTTGCTGCGATCTCGGACATCTGGCAGCGATTTGTGAAGAATTGCAACCTGTCTTACACCCCCGGTCAAGATCTTACAGTCGACGAGCAGCTGTTTCCTACCAAGGTTCGCTGTCCGTTCACACAGTACATTGCATCAAAGCCGGACAAATTTGGGATTAAGTTTTGGGTTGCTTCTGACTTGAAGACGAAGTTCATGTGCAACGCAATTCCATATCTGGGAAAGGACCCCGATCGTCCCAAGGGTGAAAGAGTGTCCGAGAATGTGGTTATGAAACTCATGAAGCCATACCTGGGCAAGGGAAGAACTGTAGCCACGGACAATTTCTTCACATCTCTTTCACTGGCTGAAAAGTTGCTGGAGGCCAACACAACTCTGCTTGGGACAATAAATAAGATTCGACGGGAAATTCCCACGGAAGCCAAAAACACCAAGGGACGTGACAAGTTTTCAACAGAGCTGTACAGATCACATGATGCGCTGCTGACGGTGTATGCCCCCAAGGCTAATAAAGTCGTCTGCGTTCTCAGCACTATGCATACGCACGTGAGGATTGCCGACGACAGAAAAAAGAAGCCAAACACCGTGACGGACTACAACCGGATGAAGGTATGCATATGTGTTGGCATGGCAGAATCAATTTATACATGAATGAATTCGTTCAAAATATAACATGTACTTCTTTGTAATTGTTCTTTGCAGTGCGCCGTTGACATCATGGATCAGAAGGTGCGTTCATACACAGTGCGCGCAGGAACATGCCGGTGGCCCGTTGCAGTGTTTTATAACATACTTGACCTGGCAGCGATGAACGCGCATGTTTTGTACACAGCATGCACGGGGTCCACAGAGAGCAGGAGAGTTTTTCTATATGCTCTTGCTGGGGAACTTCGTCATCGTCATCTACAGGAAAAGGAGTTGAAGAAAACGCCACGTCCTTCGCCTTCACCTGGAAAGACGACCACGTGTCAAGTGCAGTCACACTGCAACCGCAACCACAGCATCAACGTGTGTGTTGAATGCGGCAAGTACACCTGCCGCAAATGTAAGAACGAGGGTCCCTGGCGGTGTAGCAAGTGTTAGCTACAACTACATGAAGGTACGTTGATAAGTATATGTGGTGGTACATATTTTTTGTCTTCTGAAAGATCTTATTCAAAATGTAAGGTGTACTTTGAATTGTTCTCCACAGTATCAACGCGTGTGTTGCATGCGGCGAGTACACCTGGCGAATACACCCTGGCTGTGTAGCAAGTGTTAGCTACAACTACATGAAGGTACGTTGATAAGTATATGTGGTGGTACATATTTTTTTGTCTTCTGAAAGATCTTATTCAAAATGTAAGGTGTACTTTGAATTGTTCTTCAGTGTGGCATCGCCATCATGGACCAGAAGGTTCAAATACCCCGCGAGCACTAGACGCACTTACACCTGTCGACATCATGGAAAGGAAAGTTCAAAAACACTGCGAGCACAAGAGGCACACATACACACTATAATCTCCTATCGCTTTTTATAATCTCCAATAATCTCTTCTTTCTGTTCCAGAGTCGCACTTCACCACACCCGGAATGGACATTCCACTTCAAGAAACCCGGAATAGACATCCATATTTGATCAGAATAAAGTTGTTTTGCAGCACATGAATTTGTTTTCCTGTCTTTTCCTCTCCTTTTCCAGCCTGCTGTTTAGATCACAATATTTATCAGTGATGCAGTGATGCAACGCGATCACGCTAATTTCCGCTAGCCATATGATGAGATTTCCTATATAACATTAGCATCAAGCTAATTGCGCCTAATAATTTCTTAGCTTTTCAAACGCGAATTCAAACGCGGAATCAGAAAGTGTTTGATTACAACAAATATTATACAGTATAGTATAGGAAATATACAAAGAGCAAGATTCAAACAATTTTATTTATTTTTATAGTTTGATGGGACTCATTACAGAAACTTGTCGTCTCTACGTGCGCTTGAATTGTAACTTGAAACACGAGTCTACAAATTTTCCGCTGTTTGTTGTAGCATCGGTAACATATACCGACTTTGTAACCTTGAAAAGTTTTTCGTGAAGTCGTATGAGCTTGGGGGTGAGCGAGTGCTTTGGCAGGCGTATGAGCTTGGGGGAGAGCCAGGGCTTTGGCAGGCGTATGAGCGGGGGTGAGCCGCTTCCACCGCATTACCAAGACAATGGGCGTTAATCCCTTCACAGCAGGGGAGTGGGCTACATGGACCTTACCAAGCCCTGTGAAAATTTTCGCTTCTCTAGGAGCTCTAGTGTTAGAGCGCTTACAGCGCCAGCAAACGCTGTTTTGAACGCCTTAATACAAGACTTACTACTTGTTTGGAAATGCATGTGTAACATTACAAACATGATAAAACAGCTTGTTATCACATCCAAACACTGTTTTGGAACAAAATATGAGTTTTCAGTTCATTCTTCAAAAGTTGCACTTTTGCTCCAAGTTATGCTCAGAAACACTGTTTAGAGCGCTTACAGCGCCAGCAAACGCTGTTTTGAACGCCTTAATACAAGACTCACTACTTGTATGGAAATGGATGTGTAACATTACAAACATGATAAAACAGCTTGTTATCACATCCAAACACTGTTTTGGAACAAAATATGAGTTTTCAGTTCATTCTTCAAAAGTTGCACTTTTGCCCCAAGTTATGCTCAGAAACACTGTTTAGAGCTCTTACAACGCCAGAAAACGCTGTTTTGAACGCCTTAATGCAAGCCTTACTACTTGTTAGGAAATGCATGTGTAACATTACAAACATGATAAAACAGCTTGTTATCACATCCAAACACTGTTTTGGAACAAAATATGAGTTTTCAGTTCATTCTTCAAAAGTTGCACTTTTGCTCCAAGTTATGCTCAGAAACACTGTTTAGAGCGCTTACAGCGCCAGCAAACGCTGTTTTGAACGCCTTAATACAAGACTCACTACTTGTATGGAAATGGATGTGTAACATTACAAACATGATAAAACAGCTTGTTATCACATCCAAACACTGTTTTGGAACAAAATATGAGTTTTCAGTTCATTCTTCAAAAGTTGCACTTTTGCCCCAAGTTATGCTCAGAAACACTGTTTAGAGCTCTTACAACGCCAGAAAACGCTGTTTTGAACGCCTTAATGCAAGCCTTACTACTTGTTAGGAAATGCATGTGTAACATTACAAACATGATAAAACAGCTTGTTATCACATCCAAACACTGTTTTGGAACAAAATATGAGTTTTCAGTTCATTCTTCAAAAGTTGCACTTTTGCTCCAAGTTATGCTCAGAAACACTGTTTAGAGCGCTTACAGCGCCAGCAAACGCTGTTTTGAACGCCTTAATACAAGACTCACTACTTGTATGGAAATGGATGTGTAACATTACAAACATGATAAAACAGCTTGTTATCACATCCAAACACTGTTTTCATTCAAAATATGAGTTTTCTTTTCATTCTTGAGAAGTTGCACTTTTGCCACAAGTTATGCTCAGAAACACTGTTTAGAGCTCTTACAGCGCCAGCAAACGCTGTTTTGAACGCCTTAATACAAGACTCACTACTTGTATGGAAATGGATGTGTAACATTACAAACATGATAAAACAGCTTGTTATCACATCCAAACACTGTTTTGGAACAAAATATGAGTTTTCAGTTCATTCTTCAAAAGTTGCACTTTTGCTCCAAGTTATGCTCAGAAACACTGTTTAGAGCGCTTACAGCGCCAGCAAACGCTGTTTTGAACGCCTTAATACAAGACTCACTACTTGTATGGAAATGGATGTGTAACATTACAAACATGATAAAACAGCTTGTTATCACATCCAAACACTGTTTTGGAACAAAATATGAGTTTTCAGTTCATTCTTCAAAAGTTGCACTTTTGCCCCAAGTTATGCTCAGAAACACTGTTTAGAGCTCTTACAACGCCAGAAAACGCTGTTTTGAACGCCTTAATGCAAGCCTTACTACTTGTTAGGAAATGCATGTGTAACATTACAAACATGATAAAACAGCTTGTTATCACATCCAAACACTGTTTTGGAACAAAATATGAGTTTTCAGTTCATTCTTCAAAAGTTGCACTTTTGCTCCAAGTTATGCTCAGAAACACTGTTTAGAGCGCTTACAGCGCCAGCAAACGCTGTTTTGAACGCCTTAATACAAGACTCACTACTTGTATGGAAATGGATGTGTAACATTACAAACATGATAAAACAGCTTGTTATCACATCCAAACACTGTTTTCATTCAAAATATGAGTTTTCTTTTCATTCTTGAGAAGTTGCACTTTTGCCACAAGTTATGCTCAGAAACACTGTTTAGAGCTCTTACAGCGCCAGCAAACGCTGTTTTGAACGCCTTAATACAAGACTCACTACTTGTATGGAAATGGATGTGTAACATTACAAACATGATAAAACAGCTTGTTATCACATCCAAACACTGTTTTCATTCAAAATATGAGTTTTCTTTTCATTCTTGAAAAGTTGCACTTTTGCCCCAAGTTATGCTCAGAAACACTGTTTAGAGCGCTTACAGCGCCAGCAAACGCTGTTTTGAACGCCTTAATGCAAGCCTTACTACTTGTTAGGAAATGCATGTGTAACATTACAAACATGATAAAACAGCTTGTTATCACATCCAAACACTGTTTTGGAACAAAATATGAGTTTTCAGTTCATTCTTCAAAAGTTGCACTTTTGCTCCAAGTTTTGCTCAGAAACACTGTTTAGAGCGCTTACAGCGCCAGCAAACGCTGTTTTGAACGCCTTAATACAAGACTTACTACTTGTATGGAAATGCATGTGTAACATTACAAACATGATAAAACAGCTTGTTATCACATCCAAACACTGTTTTGGAACAAAATATGAGTTTTCAGTTCATTCTTCAAAAGTTGCACTTTTGCTCCAAGTTATGCTCAGAAACACTGTTTAGAGCGCTTACAGCGCCAGCAAACGCTGTTTTGAACGCCTTAATACAAGACTCACTACTTGTATGGAAATGGATGTGTAACATTACAAACATGATAAAACAGCTTGTTATCACATCCAAACACTGTTTTGGAACAAAATATGAGTTTTCAGTTCATTCTTCAAAAGTTGCACTTTTGCCCCAAGTTATGCTCAGAAACACTGTTTAGAGCTCTTACAACGCCAGAAAACGCTGTTTTGAACGCCTTAATGCAAGCCTTACTACTTGTTAGGAAATGCATGTGTAACATTACAAACATGATAAAACAGCTTGTTATCACATCCAAACACTGTTTTGGAACAAAATATGAGTTTTCAGTTCATTCTTCAAAAGTTGCACTTTTGCTCCAAGTTATGCTCAGAAACACTGTTTAGAGCGCTTACAGCGCCAGCAAACGCTGTTTTGAACGCCTTAATACAAGACTCACTACTTGTATGGAAATGGATGTGTAACATTACAAACATGATAAAACAGCTTGTTATCACATCCAAACACTGTTTTCATTCAAAATATGAGTTTTCTTTTCATTCTTGAGAAGTTGCACTTTTGCCACAAGTTATGCTCAGAAACACTGTTTAGAGCTCTTACAGCGCCAGCAAACGCTGTTTTGAACGCCTTAATACAAGACTCACTACTTGTATGGAAATGGATGTGTAACATTACAAACATGATAAAACAGCTTGTTATCACATCCAAACACTGTTTTGGAACAAAATATGAGTTTTCAGTTCATTCTTCAAAAGTTGCACTTTTGCCCCAAGTTATGCTCAGAAACACTGTTTAGAGCTCTTACAACGCCAGAAAACGCTGTTTTGAACGCCTTAATGCAAGCCTTACTACTTGTTAGGAAATGCATGTGTAACATTACAAACATGATAAAACAGCTTGTTATCACATCCAAACACTGTTTTGGAACAAAATATGAGTTTTCAGTTCATTCTTCAAAAGTTGCACTTTTGCTCCGTTATGCTCAGAAACACTGTTTAGAGCGCTTACAGCGCCAGCAAACGCTGTTTTGAACGCCTTAATACAAGACTCACTACTTGTATGGAAATGGATGTGTAACATTACAAACATGATAAAACAGCTTGTTATCACATCCAAACACTGTTTTCATTCAAAATATGAGTTTTCTTTTCATTCTTGAGAAGTTGCACTTTTGCCACAAGTTATGCTCAGAAACACTGTTTAGAGCTCTTACAGCGCCAGCAAACGCTGTTTTGAACGCCTTAATACAAGACTCACTACTTGTATGGAAATGGATGTGTAACATTACAAACATGATAAAACAGCTTGTTATCACATCCAAACACTGTTTTCATTCAAAATATGAGTTTTCTTTTCATTCTTGAAAAGTTGCACTTTTGCCCCAAGTTATGCTCAGAAACACTGTTTAGAGCGCTTACAGCGCCAGCAAACGCTGTTTTGAACGCCTTAATACAAGACTTACTACTTGTTTGGAAATGCATGTGTAACATTACAAACATGATAAAACAGCTTGTTATCACATCCAAACACTGTTTTGGAACAAAATATGAGTTTTCAGTTCATTCTTCAAAAGTTGCACTTTTGCCACAAGTTATGCTCAGAAACACTGTTTAGAGCGCTTACAGCGCCAGCAAACGCTGTTTTGAACGCCTTAATACAAGACTCACTACTTGTATGGAAATGGATGTGTAACATTACAAACATGATAAAACAGCTTGTTATCACATCCAAACACTGTTTTCATTCAAAATATGAGTTTTCTTTTCATTCTTGAAAAGTTGCACTTTTGCCCCAAGTTATGCTCAGAAACACTGTTTAGAGCTCTTACAACGCCAGAAAACGCTGTTTTGAACGCCTTAATACAAGACTTACTACTTGTATGGAAATGGATGTGTAACATTACAAACATGATAAAACAGCTTGTTATCACATCCAAACACTGTTTTCATTCAAAATATGAGTTTTCTTTTCATTCTTGAAAAGTTGCACTTTTGCCACAAGTTATGCTCAGAAACACTGTTTAGAGCTCTTACAGCGCCAGCAAACGCTGTTTTGAACGCCTTAATACAAGACTCACTACTTGTATGGAAATGGATGTGTAACATTACAAACATGATAAAACAGCTTGTTATCACATCCAAACACTGTTTTCATTCAAAATATGAGTTTTCTTTTCATTCTTGAAAAGTTGCACTTTTGCCCCAAGTTATGCTCAGAAACACTGTTTAGAGCTCTTACAACGCCAGAAAACGCTGTTTTGAACGCCTTAATGCAAGCCTTACTACTTGTTAGGAAATGCATGTGTAACATTACAAACATGATAAAACAGCTTGTTATCACATCCAAACACTGTTTTGGAACAAAATATGAGTTTTCAGTTCATTCTTCAAAAGTTGCACTTTTGCCCCAAGTTATGCTCAGAAACACTGTTTAGAGCTCTTACAACGCCAGAAAACGCTGTTTTGAACGCCTTAATGCAAGCCTTACTACTTGTTAGGAAATGCATGTGTAACATTACAAACATGATAAAACAGCTTGTTATCACATCCAAACACTGTTTTGGAACAAAATATGAGTTTTCAGTTCATTCTTCAAAAGTTGCACTTTTGCTCCAAGTTATGCTCAGAAACACTGTTTAGAGCGCTTACAGCGCCAGCAAACGCTGTTTTGAACGCCTTAATACAAGACTCACTACTTGTATGGAAATGGATGTGTAACATTACAAACATGATAAAACAGCTTGTTATCACATCCAAACACTGTTTTGGAACAAAATATGAGTTTTCAGTTCATTCTTCAAAAGTTGCACTTTTGCCCCAAGTTATGCTCAGAAACACTGTTTAGAGCTCTTACAACGCCAGAAAACGCTGTTTTGAACGCCTTAATGCAAGCCTTACTACTTGTTAGGAAATGCATGTGTAACATTACAAACATGATAAAACAGCTTGTTATCACATCCAAACACTGTTTTGGAACAAAATATGAGTTTTCAGTTCATTCTTCAAAAGTTGCACTTTTGCTCCAAGTTATGCTCAGAAACACTGTTTAGAGCGCTTACAGCGCCAGCAAACGCTGTTTTGAACGCCTTAATACAAGACTCACTACTTGTATGGAAATGGATGTGTAACATTACAAACATGATAAAACAGCTTGTTATCACATCCAAACACTGTTTTCATTCAAAATATGAGTTTTCTTTTCATTCTTGAGAAGTTGCACTTTTGCCACAAGTTATGCTCAGAAACACTGTTTAGAGCTCTTACAGCGCCAGCAAACGCTGTTTTGAACGCCTTAATACAAGACTCACTACTTGTATGGAAATGGATGTGTAACATTACAAACATGATAAAACAGCTTGTTATCACATCCAAACACTGTTTTCATTCAAAATATGAGTTTTCTTTTCATTCTTGAAAAGTTGCACTTTTGCCCCAAGTTATGCTCAGAAACACTGTTTAGAGCGCTTACAGCGCCAGCAAACGCTGTTTTGAACGCCTTAATACAAGACTTACTACTTGTTTGGAAATGCATGTGTAACATTACAAACATGATAAAACAGCTTGTTATCACATCCAAACACTGTTTTGGAACAAAATATGAGTTTTCAGTTCATTCTTCAAAAGTTGCACTTTTGCCACAAGTTATGCTCAGAAACACTGTTTAGAGCGCTTACAGCGCCAGCAAACGCTGTTTTGAACGCCTTAATACAAGACTCACTACTTGTATGGAAATGGATGTGTAACATTACAAACATGATAAAACAGCTTGTTATCACATCCAAACACTGTTTTCATTCAAAATATGAGTTTTCTTTTCATTCTTGAAAAGTTGCACTTTTGCCCCAAGTTATGCTCAGAAACACTGTTTAGAGCTCTTACAACGCCAGAAAACGCTGTTTTGAACGCCTTAATACAAGACTTACTACTTGTATGGAAATGGATGTGTAACATTACAAACATGATAAAACAGCTTGTTATCACATCCAAACACTGTTTTCATTCAAAATATGAGTTTTCTTTTCATTCTTGAAAAGTTGCACTTTTGCCACAAGTTATGCTCAGAAACACTGTTTAGAGCTCTTACAGCGCCAGCAAACGCTGTTTTGAACGCCTTAATACAAGACTCACTACTTGTATGGAAATGGATGTGTAACATTACAAACATGATAAAACAGCTTGTTATCACATCCAAACACTGTTTTCATTCAAAATATGAGTTTTCTTTTCATTCTTGAAAAGTTGCACTTTTGCCCCAAGTTATGCTCAGAAACACTGTTTAGAGCTCTTACAACGCCAGAAAACGCTGTTTTGAACGCCTTAATGCAAGCCTTACTACTTGTTAGGAAATGCATGTGTAACATTACAAACATGATAAAACAGCTTGTTATCACATCCAAACACTGTTTTGGAACAAAATATGAGTTTTCAGTTCATTCTTCAAAAGTTGCACTTTTGCTCCAAGTTTTGCTCAGAAACACTGTTTAGAGCGCTTACAGCGCCAGCAAACGCTGTTTTGAACGCCTTAATACAAGACTTACTACTTGTATGGAAATGCATGTGTAACATTACAAACATGATAAAACAGCTTGTTATCACATCCAAACACTGTTTTGGAACAAAATATGAGTTTTCAGTTCATTCTTCAAAAGTTGCACTTTTGCTCCAAGTTATGCTCAGAAACACTGTTTAGAGCGCTTACAGCGCCAGCAAACGCTGTTTTGAACGCCTTAATACAAGACTCACTACTTGTATGGAAATGGATGTGTAACATTACAAACATGATAAAACAGCTTGTTATCACATCCAAACACTGTTTTGGAACAAAATATGAGTTTTCAGTTCATTCTTCAAAAGTTGCACTTTTGCCCCAAGTTATGCTCAGAAACCACTGTTAGAGCTCTTACAACGCCAGAAAACGCTGTTTTGAACGCCTTAATGCAAGCCTTACTACTTGTTAGGAAATGCATGTGTAACATTACAAACATGATAAAACAGCTTGTTATCACATCCAAACACTGTTTTGGAACAAAATATGAGTTTTCAGTTCATTCTTCAAAAGTTGCACTTTTTGCTCCAAGTTATGCTCAGAAACACTGTTTAGAGCGCTTACAGCGCCAGCAAACCGCTGTTTTGAACGCCTTAATACAAGACTCACGACTTGTATGGAAATGGATGTGTAACATTACAAACATGATAAAACAGCTTGTTATCACATCCAAACACTGTTTTGGAACAAAATATGAGTTTTCAGTTCATTCTTCAAAAAGTTGCACTTTTGCCCCAAGTTATGCTCAGAAACACTGTTTAGAGCTCTTACAAACGCCAGAAAACGCTGTTTTGAACGCCTTAATGCAAGCCTTACTACTTGTTAGGAAATGCATGTGTAACATTACAAACATGATAAAACAGCTTGTTATCACATCCAAACACTGTTTTGGAACAAAATATGAGTTTTCAGTTCATTCTTCAAAAGTTGCACTTTTGCTCCAAGTTATGCTCAGAAACACTGTTTAGAGCGCTTACAGCGCCAGCAAACGCTGTTTTGAACGCCTTAATACAAGACTCACTACTTGTATGGAAATGGATGTGTAACATTACAAACATGATAAAACAGCTTGTTATCACATCCAAACACTGTTTTCATTCAAAATATGAGTTTTCTTTTCATTCTTGAGAAGTTGCACTTTTGCCACAAGTTATGCTCAGAAACACTGTTTAGAGCTCTTACAGCGCCAGCAAACGCTGTTTTGAACGCCTTAATACAAGACTCACTACTTGTATGGAAATGGATGTGTAACATTACAAACATGATAAAACAGCTTGTTATCACATCCAAACACTGTTTTCATTCAAAATATGAGTTTTCTTTTCATTCTTGAAAAGTTGCACTTTTGCCCCAAGTTATGCTCAGAAACACTGTTTAGAGCGCTTACAGCGCCAGCAAACGCTGTTTTGAACGCCCTAATACAAGACTTACTACTTGTTTGGAAATGCATGTGTAACATTACAAACATGATAAAACAGCTTGTTATCACATCCAAACACTGTTTTCATTCAAAATATGAGTTTTCTTTTCATTCTTGAGAAGTTGCACTTTTGCCACAAGTTATGCTCAGAAACACTGTTTAGAGCGCTTACAGCGCCAGCAAACGCTGTTTTGAACGCCTTAATACAAGACTCTCTACTTGTATGGAAATGGATGTGTAACATTACAAACATGATAAAACAGCTGGTTATCACATCCAAACACTGTTTTCATTCAAAATATGAGTTTTCCTTTTCATTCTTGAAAAGTTGCACTTTTGCCCCAAGTTATAGCTCAGAAACACTGTTTAGAGCTCTTACAACGCCAGAAAACGCTGTTTTGAACGCCCTTAATACAAGACTCACTAACTTGTATGGAAATGGATGTGTAACATTACAAACATGATAAAACAGCTTGTTATCACATCCAAACACTGTTTTCATTCAAATATAGTTTTCTTTTCATTCTTGAGAAGTTGCACTTTTGCCACAAGTTATGCTCAGAAACACTGTTTAGAGCTCTTACAGCGCCAGCAAACGCTGTTTTGAACGCCTTAATACAAGACTCACTACTTGTATGGAAATGGATGTTGTAACATTACAAACATGATAAAACAGCTTGTTATCACATCCAAACACTGTTTTCATTCAAAATATGAGTTTTCTTTTCATTCTTGAAAAGTTGCACTTTTGCCCCAAGTTATGCTCAGAAACACTGTTTAGAGCTCTTACAACGCCAGAAAACGCTGTTTTGAACGCCTTAATGCAAGCCTTACTACTTGTTAGGAAATGCATGTGTAACATTACAAACATGATAAAACAGCTTGTTATCACATCCAAACACTGTTTTGGAACAAAATATGAGTTTTCAGTTCATTCTTCAAAAGTTGCACTTTTGCCACAAAGTTATGCTCAGAAACACTGTTTAGAGCGCTTGCAGCGCCAGCAAACGCTGTTTTGAAGCCATAATACAAGACTTACTACTTGTATGGAAATGGATGTGTAACATTACAAACAATGATAAAACAGCTTGTTATCACA